>NW_007378275.1:22759-133464 GCF_000475195.1 Diaphorina citri | reverse complement strand
CAAGTTACCTAGATTGTTTTCCAAACCTCCCGGAGCATCCGATGCAAGCAGATTGAGGTATCAGTTCCATTGCTTTACCGATGCATCACTAGTTGCATACGCTGCTGTGGTTTACTTGAGAATTACTACAGAAACTGATAGCAGTTTGAGTTTTGTGATGTCTAGGTCACGATTAACACCTCTAAGACAGCGAGATCACATAACGATACCCAAGCTTGAGCTACTGGGTGTGCTGATCGGCGTGCGGTTAGTTGAATATGTAAGGAAAACATTGAATCTCGAAAAGATTCAGACATTTCTGTGGACTGATAGCCAGATTGTCCTCGCGTGGATTAGATCCAATCACCTTCTTCCGCCATTTGTTGCTCGTAGAGTTGCGGAAATTAGATCTGCAAACCACATTCAATTCAGATATGTTCCGACCAAATTGAACCCAGCTGACTCGGCTACTAGAAAGGACTCTGCAGTGAATGGACTTCCTGCACTTTGGACACATGGTCCCGCGTTCTTAGTACGTGATGGTAACTTGGATTTCCCACCTGAATTATTTACTAGTGCTCCTGATAGTCAGTTAAAAGGTGTAACATTTACTAGTCAAGTATCAGGCGACACTAGTCAAACGTCAGTCGATTCTAGTCAAATGTCAGTCGATTCTATTCAGGTGTCAGGTGACACGAGTCAAACGTCAGTCGATATAGGTCAAATGCCAGATGACTCTAGTCAAGACGGGTCAAGTGATACAAGACAAGACGTGTCAGGTGACACAAGACAAGCCGTGTCAGGTGACTCAAGTCAAGTTCATAAACTGACTTCTAGTACAGTCGTTGAAACCGACCTACGGAAATTACAACTAAAGCACTTCCCGCAAGAAATGTCTGGGGGAAGTACCCCTCTCACCAAATCTTTGCGCTTGTTCATTGACAAATCTGGAATACTCCGTTGCAACGCCAAATTGCAAAACGCGGATATACCATACGATCAGAGGTTCCCCATATTGCTACCTCGCGACTCGCCGTATACTCATGATGTAATAAAGAAGATTCACGAGGAGAATTATCATGTTGGCGTATCTCATACCCTTGCATTACTTAGAAAATTATACTGGGTACCCACAGGCCGAAGCCAAGTGTCAAAGGTAATCAAAAAATGCCGAGCTTGTATTAAGTATGGAGGTGGTCCGTACAAATTGCCAGAAATGCCTCCATTACCTAAAGAGAGGGTAGCAGTGTGCCCTCCATTTACTTATACGGGTGTTGATTACTTTGGACCCCTTACTGTGATTGAAGGCGGCACACGTCGAAAAAGATGGTGTGTTCTGTTTACCTGCATGGCTGTACGTGCAATTCATTTGGAAGTAGTTGAAGATATGACCACAGATGAGTTTTTAAACTGTCTACGCCGCTTTGTAGCGACAAGAGGTTCGCCAGTGGCCATTGTTTCAGACAACGCTCTACAGTTTAAACTGTCAGAGAACGTTTTGAATTCGTCGTTCTGTCAAGACAAGAATATAACATGGAGATTTATAGCAGAACTATCTCCCTGGCAAGGAGGCTTCTATGAGCGCCTAATAGGATTGGTAAAAAACTGTCTTAGACGCAGTCTAGACAGAATCCTCCTTACTAACAGTCAGTTAGCAACTGTTATAAAAGAAGTTGAAACGGTCGTCAATACACGACCATTAACAACGGTTGGTACAGAATTAGAACATGTGCTGACTCCGGCAGATTTTCTGCAGCCCTCTGTTCCTGTGGTATTGGAGATACCAAAACAATCAGACTCGATGACCGTTACGAAAACAGCACTAGTAGATAGCTGGAAGAAAAGCCAGACAGTTTTCAAAGAATTTAATGACATGTTTGTCAATCGGTACCTAACCAGCTTGGCAGAACGGCCAATGAAAACACATAAACAGCCAAGAGTACTTGCGAAAACCTCTCCAAACATTGGGGACGTAGTACAATTAAAAGAAAGAATGGTCAGTCGTGCATTCTGGCGAGTTGGTAAAATCTTAGAATTAGTCCCTAGTAAAGACGGACACACTAGGACAGCTCGTGTTCGAATGGCTAATGGAAGTATTATTACCCGCTCGATATCTCTTCTCTACCCGCTTGAGATATCTGAGGAACTAGAAAACAACATTAGTGTCCAATCTAGAGACTCAACAGAGTCCACGGCCTCACAAAGAACAATTCTGTTACAACCAGAAAATAACCAGATCAAAGACTTGGAAAAATCTCCAGCCTTGCAACCAAATGTTCAGATAGCTGAAGAAGAAAACAGTGCTCGAGTTAGTGATGCTAGCCGTCCGGTGCGAAAGGCCGCAGAAATAGCACGAGAAAACATTAGACGATGTTTAACATTAGCTATAATAAACAAGATAGCACATTAGAAATAAGTTTAGAGACTTATTAACATGGATCTCAAAATATGTGTTATGTCAATAACCATATCAAAGGCAAAAGAAAGACTGGTATTATTTTAGTTCCTCTTATTAGTCTTTATAGTTTGACCTCTCACTTTGGTTTGTAAATATTAGAGTTTGTGAGACAGTCAATGCGTGTAAACTGATTAGACAGTATTATTGATTCCTAACAAATTGAGGATTAGTCTCAATCTCAATAAGGCATGAGCAATTAATATAACATGTACATATTCTTTAGTTGTAGTATTTGTAATTCACCATGAGTGAAAATAAGAAACTCTGTCGGCATAAGCCGTACTCAAGATAAAGAAAAGACTTCTTTTGGTGCCATTCCATATTTTTTATATACCTACCTATTATATTTTGTTCTGTTCACATTAAAACTTAGTTCTATTTCTGTTCCAAAGCGTCAGCATTTTGATTTCATATTCACAGATCTAGCAATAATTCGAACATGGTGTATGTCGCCGACAAAAGAACTACTGGTTACTAATATTACAGTATACTTTTCTGTTTCAGAATAACACCTCAAGCTATCATTCCAAAAGCGTTTTGATTTGAATATAGCTGAGTGTGCAAAGTCGTAGTAAAATACGCAAACCATTGTACAAGGCTGATTCTCCTCGCCTCGCGGGGGGAGTGTCGCCAAAGACGAAATATGCAGTGAAATGAGACCCTTAGTCGTGAGCTATAGGGTGTCACACATAGCCGTGAGCCATAGGGCGTCACACACATGCCGTGAGCCATAGGGCGTCACACATAGCCGTGAGCCATAGGGCGTCACACATAGTCGTGAGCCATAAGGTGTCACACATAGCCTTGAGCCATAGGGCGTCACACATAGTCGTGAGCCATAAGGTGTCACACATAGCCTTGAGCCATAGGGCGTCACACATAGTCGTGAGCCATAAGGTGTCACACATAGCCTTGAGCCATAGGGCGTCACACATAGTCGTGAGCCATAAGGTGTCACACATAGCCTTGAGCCATAGGGCGTCACACATAGCCGTGAGCCATAGGGCGTCACACATAGCCTTGAGCCATAGGGTTCCGGAGGACTGGGACGGTTGTAAGGGGAGGTTGGAGACCGTCTGGGGCATAGGCCCTAAATGCCATACTCGGGCACGGGTCCGAGATGGCACGTCTGGGGCATAGGCCCTAAATGCCAATAGGGCAGAAGAACGGCATAGGCCGTAACGTGACATAGGTCACAGCATATCGGTTTAGGCCGTATAGTGACGCAGGTCACATCGTCTTGGGTATAGACCCTAGTGTGACATAGGTTACACCTACCAGGACATAGGTCTGGAGAGAGACATAGGTCCCATCGTCATTCACAGCGACTATGTTGGACAACTATTTAGTTCCCCCCCATATTTAGTACATCAAGATCCCGCATTTAGTTTGGTAAATGGTCGCATTTACTACAATATTGATTACATGTTATGAGTCAAGAATGAGTCATTTTAATTTGAAGTAAAGGAATTTTTTAATTGTTCCTTAATTACAGCAAGATAAATTTTATGACTTTACTTGGACTCAAACCACCAACCTTGAGTCCATACTCACCCTTGAGTTGGACCACTAATAGCAGAATAGCACCAATCACTGAATCCTTTCCTCTGTAATATTACCTACATCATGATTAGTGCACTTTTGCAAAGTGCAATTTTCTATTCAAAACAGCCTACAAATGAGTAAATTTAAATAGCTGTAATTACACCATTGTCAATCATTTGTTTTTCTTTCCACAGAGTCCCTATTTTGCAAGCATGTTTTCTGGCTCCTGGAATGAATCCACCAAGAGCAAAGTAGAAATCAAAATTCCAAATCCAAAAATTACCGAGAAGTCAATTGACATTGTCCTAGGATCTTTGTACCACCCAAATGTTTCCTTTGAGCAAGAGGACATTTTCAGTGTCATTGCTGCTGCAGCTTTGTTTCAATTGGACGAACTAGTCACTCGATGTGAAGACATTCTGCTCAAGTCTATCTCAAGTGAGGTAAGTAGATGTATTAGGTGGAGATATAGAGGGCTTCTTCTGAATAATTAAGTAGGACTTTGAGGTTTTTAAATGTGTTTTTACTCTTCAGCCCTAAATATGCAATTAGTAGTACCTATAGGTAGTATGAAATCCCAAAATTACTAAAATAGACTACATAACTATGATTGATGACACTTCTGAAGTTCCATGCTGATACTTACCTTTGTAGTGTGAAAATTTTCAAAGGGCATAAGTAGATAGGTAGTTTAGGTACCTGAGTATGTTTTAGGTAACTTTCATAATAATTCAGTCTCTTTTCCTGTGTATCGTTTCAGAATGTATTGCTGTACTACGAGATTGCCAAGCAGTACAGCCTACACAAAGTATTGAAGGGGGCTCTAGCATTCCTACATATCAATTTAGTTTTATTTTACCCCTCCAAACCCAAGCACCTATGTTCTATAGAGTAAGTATCTCTGTATATATTATGTTTATTTTAAAAGGTTCATTACAATGAGGTTAAATCAAGGCGGAGCAAAAACTCGAGCCAGGGGGGTAGGGGACCATTGTTGATAGTTCAGAAATTTCCTTGTGATATTGCAAGTTTGTAGAATTACTACAGCTTTCTGCATCATGTTGATTGTGCTAGGATGGATCTTCAGTTGTTCTAGATTTGGCTGTAGCATTTTATCAATTACTTCTGTTGCTGATATGTAAATGTAATGTAATGTAAATGTAAATGCAGTTTCTTTGTGTTATTATGTCACAACTTTGGCGCTCACTGCAGCATTGTAGGATTTTCGCAATGTCAGTCGATTCTAGTCAAATGTCAGTCGATTCTATTCAGGTGTCAGGTGACACGAGTCAAACGTCAGTCGATTCTATTCAAGTGTCAGGTGACACGAGTCAAACGTCAGTCGATATAGGTCAAATGCCAGATGACTCTAGTCAAGACGGGTCAAGTGATACAAGACAAGAATACAAATTTCTTGGCACCGCCGGGAATCGAACCCGGGTCTCCCGCGTGCAAGGCGAGCGCAGTGACCACTACGCCATGGGAGCTGACTCTGTTGCTGATATTAGGAGTACAATTGTTGTAACTTTCTTCTGTTTCCATATCCTTTTCAGTGTGATTATTATTATTATTGCTATTTCTATTATTTTTCAGCTGTGACCTTATGCAACATTTGATCTCTTCTCCCAAGCTTGTTACTTCCTCGCCAGTCGATGTGTATCGTATCCTGCGACTTTGGTTGTACCTCAAAGTGCACCCCCAGTCAGATGATGACCTAAACTTGTCTAGTGAAGAGTTGGCCACTGCCGCTCGAAACTACTTTGTACAAAACCCTAGTAAGTACCTCTCTGAATAATTTTTATTTTATTTAGAGATAGAAACAATCAATCAATCAAATTTATTGACAGACTGCCCAAAATTTGGGTTGCCAAAAGATGAGTAGGTACTAAATATTAAAAATCCATTTTTTATTTTTATTATTCACACGTTAAGAAGCAAGGCCATGTGTGGTGCAAAATATCCGCCATTTTTTTTTTTTTTTTTTTTTTTTTAGGTAGGTACCTTGACTTTGCTTATTGTGAATGAATTAATTTTTTAACTTACAGATTTACATTCAGACAAACTAACTACCTACATTAAATGAAAAATTCAGTCGTTGTGTTAAAACTTCTTTCTCTTTGCTTCCTCAGAAACTCAAAGCTTCCTGTATTCCCACCAAGGTGCTTCTTATGCACACGTGTTCCGCTCACTGGAATTGTTCCCCCTCATCTCGATGCGAAGTAGCATTGTAGAAATTCAAGAGGACAACATTCTACCTCAGGCGTGGCTCACTGCAATGTATGAGAAGGTGGTCCCCATTGTGGCGGAAATGATGCACCCCCCTGTACATAACAAACAGTGAGTACCGGCCCTGGTGACTTGTTTTGTTTGATTAGAAGTGTAAGACCTCGTTCCCACTTGTCGTTCGGAAAAAATCGTGTCGTGTGTAGTGGGAACACCTTCATTTAAATTACATTGCCTACAAGGTGCTATTACTTACCGCTGGTTTAACTTGACTTTGAATCTCGTGTACCTAATTGAGGTAAGTATGTGCAAAAAACAAAACAAAAAAATAAAAAAAGTACCTCGGTACCGCTTTTCGAATTACATCAAGGCACATTCTTTTACATCCATGCTTATCCAAGAACGGAAAATTCTGGTCAGAAAATTTCCGCCCTTGTCAGAATTCGAACCCAGCACCTCCAGGTTGAGAATCAGTGCTCTTGACCACTCGACCACAGAGGTAGGCATTAATATGTAGGTACTTCTATTTATTTTATTATTATTATTTTCAGGCCAATCACAGAGCTGGACAACTATGCTGTGGACATTCGGGAGACAAATCTAAGCAAGCATTGTGTCAAATGGTGTTCGGTGCTTCCCCGAGACGAAATAATCACCCCTCTAAAGAGGTAGCTATGTGAAATACACGATATTCTTAGCTTAACTCGTCCTTCAGGGCTTTTGACCCTACACTCAAGCCTCTGAGTGGGTTTTTTGTATAATGTCCTATCCGATTTCGGGACAATAAGATCCTACAGCTCCCTCTATAAAAAACACACACACCTTCGAGGGTAACTTGACTGTGGAAAGTGTCTTTTTTTTTTCCTTTGGTTCTCAAGTGATCAGTATCATTTTTTTTTTTTTTTTTTTTTTTTTACTTTATATTACTACAGTATAGCGAGCTATACTAGTAATGAAAGTATTGCAATCGGTCCAAATTTTTATGCACATTTTCACTTAAAGTACCTAAGTGTGTTTATGATGAGCCTTAACCCAATATAACCCAAAGAAAACAGTCAGTTTCTTGTAGAGTACAGATAAAGTAATATATATATAAACAGTCCTAATAGTGCCGTTTCCTAATACCCTATTACTCTCCTTTATTTCAGATCGACTTGGCATACTTGGAAACTTCACAGTTACGGCCTGGTTACTGACTGGAAGTTCACAGGTTCGAGTCTCAAGGTGATGTTCACTCCCAATGCTCTGTTCGAAGGCAATCTCCTCAGTGACAATGACATCAAATATGTGCCGCTCTATTGCAGGTAAAAGATCAATCAGATTAATACCTACCTAAATATGTTTCACATACTTACCTAGGTAGACTTGAAAAAGTAAAAACAATCTTAATAATAATAAGAGAGTGAGAGAGATTTGATACAGGGAATTAACAACTGATGTCTTATCGTGCGGAAACCCATGAGAGGAGAAGAAAGACAGGATAGGAGAAAGCCAGCTGTTCCGAGAACGAACATTATCCGTTCAGTATAAAATCCGTCCCAGGCGGGAATTGAACCCGCGGCCTTGCTCTCACAAGGCAGGCGCGCTACCAACCAAGCTAACTAGGCTGGCCGAATAAATGAGTTACTTAACATCAAAAGAATAAGTTTGTATTAACTTATTTGTTGGTACACACACTTGGTAAAACAATTCAAAAACTAAAAATGATTTTGGGTGAGTAGAAGCCAAGTGTTTCTACTCACCCAAAATCATTTTGAGTTACTTAAGTTTGTTAACTCTATCAAATCTAGAGTCCTTTTCCTTAGGGAGTTGTACAGTGACCCAACCTCTGGTTCCTGATTCACAGGTTCACTATCTACGCCCTGGGCTCTTCCCATCAGCAAATCAGTTGTGTTAGCAAGTCCACCACCAAACTGCTCGAGAAATTTCGTCACGAAGATCTGTTTTCGTTTCGGCGCGAGGATTTCCCAACGCACGATTCGGTGACGATGTATATTTTGTCGCTCCAAGTGTTTATCGTACATCGGGTCATCCTGTATAAACTGATGGCGGAGAAGCTATGCGATCAGCCGCGGAGCACGACGGAGACACCCAGTAATTTTCCGTCTGAGTCAGGTAAGATGGTACATTGCAGTCGATCGACTTCGCCAGGTACCCCATTTAGGTCGAGTTTACCACCGTGAAATGTCTCAGGAATTTCAGGATTGAGTTCAATCCGAGGTTCAAATTAAGTTGATCCCAAGGGCAAGGTAAACCTAGACCCTTGACAAATCGAGTGTGCTATGTGATAGCCCTGGTTGTGTTATACCTACTTAAGAGATAGGTTATCCTAGCTATTAAGTAGGTATAGGGTAATCCCCAGCATTAAAGTAGGTGAGATCAAATTTCTTTGACGCAATGGGGGGAAAGAAGTGTGAACAAGCGATGATGATTAACAGGCTCAAACCGGAAGTAATGGGTTCGAATTTTTTCCCCTTGAAAATAGCTAAATTCTAGATAATGATTTTATCCTCTTTTTCCTTTTCCCAACAGGCAACCTAGAACCCCCACCCAACCAGTTAGTCGAGGATGCCAACGACCTTGAACCCTCAGTTGAAGGTCATCCTGATAACGAGGATAGTGATAATGATAGTGACGTGGATGTAGAAGGAGAATACTATACGGACAGTGAGAGTGAAGATTCCTCCAGTGACAGTAATTCAGGTAGATTTTCCATTAATTTTCTCCTACACTCTCCCTTTTCTTCGACTTTCCCGTGTTCAGACGGGGTGGGCGTTTTGGATGCCCTATACTTACCCCTATAGTGTAGGGACTGTAGGGCATCCAAAACGCCCGCGGCCCGCAGTTTGTACACAACTGCCCTATACATTCAACCGCTATTTCTTTTGCAAGGAAAATTTCAGGCAGGTATCCTCCCTGTTTAAAGTTCCCCAGCCAGACCACATTTCCTACCTCCTACTCTCAGGTCCAAATAAGCCAGTCTAGTCAGCTTGACAGGTAGCGCGTCTGCCTCGTGTTAGTTCACGTTCGTGGATTCGATTTCCGCATTCCGCCCCTGGCGAACATTATCCTAAACAGATAAGGTTCGTTCTCGGAACGGCTGTCGTTCTCCTATACTATCTTCTAACTTTAGCCTAAACAGATAAAGTTCGTTCTCGGAACGGGTGGCTTTCTATCCTGCAGTAGATTCGTAGTAGCCTAACCCATCCTTTAGGGCTGTCTGCCCCTACACCTAAGTCTCGGAGTGGGCTTTTTGCTCACTCCTCAAACCTCTCAAGAAAAAAACTTATACCATTTTCTCTCGTCTCTTTCTCACAGGCGACAGCGATTCCGATTCCTCGACTTCGGAAGACAACGATGTTGGCCGAGAATTGCCGAGACCTCCCCCTCCTCCTTACCTTCCTCCCCCTCCCCCGCCTCCGCGGGAGTTCAGTGACCCCGCCAACCTTTCTGCGTGTTCGAGTTCTCAGTTGTACGCCGCAGGCGAAAATTGTACCGAGAAGTTGGTGAGCGGAGGTGAGTTAAAAGATGACCCTGATGAAGACAGTTTGGTGAGGATTGTCATTCCGAAAAATATACATACGGCGACTATTTATTAAGGTATTTGATTTATTTTGATTTGAGGTACACCTATCTGACAAATTGAACATGACTGATGTCCGATTTGGTACTTCTTGACCAATCATATTAACGACAAGGCACAATGTCGTTCATATTTAGGGCTATGTCTCCTCTATTCTATTGAACGACACTCACCTTTCAATATGAGCGACATGACACTCTCCCTTAAGCCATTAGTGCATAGCGTCCTATTTTCAAGACGCTCAGAAAAATGCCCATAATTTGGTGACATTTTTTTTTAATGGTCCAAATTGATAGTACTTAGCGAAAGTTGAAATGTTCGTCTACCAGCTGTTATGGCCGAAACTAAGATCCGTTGTCTTTCTGGGTGCCACTTTGCACCTATTGAGAGACAATCCCTTATATCGTGGTCCCTGGGTATGATGTCATTTTGGGCTTGATATTCAAAGTGTTAGAACATTTCCAAAGGTAGGTTAAGTAGTGTGATTGGTTAAGAAGTATCGGATATCGGTCTTGTTGGTCAGACAGGTATAGAATTAAAACCCTACTGGAACGTTTTATTTTAGGCTGATAGCTAGTTTTATTTAATGATACGCACAGCTACAATAGTCAAGTTTCACAAGTGGAAGTTTCTTTTCATGATTGTTGTTTTTTTTTTTTTCGTTTTTCTTTTCTTTCTGAATCGAGGGTTTAGAAGTGTAGGTACTTAAAATATTTGCACAACTGCTGTGCACACCACGTTTATTTTTTTCTTTTTCGCGAGAGTTTAGAAGTTACAAGTTACCTCTCAAAAGATTGGAGGAGAATGTGATGGAAAGTAAATCACACTGAGTAAAGTGGACATGTTGAGCTTTTTGTATTATTTTCCAAAGGACTGACTACTTTTTTTTTGTTCAGGTACATTCCACTTTAGTTGGCTAGATTTATTTTGCAAATTTTGTTCAGGAAATCGTATTAAGATATTAGGGTTTATGTTGAAGTTACCAGTTGTAGGGACGCGTTTTTAAAAGCTCTAAGTTTTTGAGCTCGACAGTATTTAGGGGTCAAAGAGATAGATCTAAAGAAGACAAGACCCATTTGTCTGAGGTGAAGTTACTTAATAATCGACAGTGAGTCCACAGTATAATATAAATAATATCCTAGTCTTGACCATATAGTCACTAAGTTTAACCACTTATGCTCGATCTTACCACAGAAAGTTTTCAGTTAATTCAGAGTTTAAAAATACGGGCCTGTGTAAATCAAATGGGGGATGTCAAAGAAAACCCTTCACATTGTGTTAACTCTCAGTGGTAAGATCAGCCTAACCAGTCCATTTCGGCAGCTCCGTAATACCGGCCTAGCCATGGAATTTTATCGTTTTGAGGATTAAAAAACAAATGCCACAAGTTTCAAAAGTTGGTATGAAAATTCCGTCAATTACCTACCTCGTTTTGTGGTTGTCTTCGAGTACAATTTTGTACGACGCGACATACATAGTCTAACTCGGGCTGTTGTAGAAAAGGACTTTTCAGTCTCATTCTGGCAGGATAAACAAGGTATATACTATTCTATACTTTTGAAGAAGATGAGCTGTATATTCCTTTCAGGGTTGAATATGAATAGGGTTGATTTTTTCCTCTTTGGGCGTAATAGCACGCACGACCACATAGACTGCCACAGGACGCTTAAATGTATTTTAAATGGTTTTCTAAACGAGGGGCCTGAGTAAAATTTTTGATGAAAAAATTCTCATTTAAGGGAGATGTTTTCATACATGTGGGCCTGTGGGTAAACACCACGGAATATGTTTTGGCAGCCAACTTGTTGAAAGTTGGAAATTCAGATTCCATCGATTTTGTGTCTAGCGATATCTGGAAAGGAACATACAGCTTTTGTCAAAAGTTCAAAGACTCTAATGTTAATCACATGTAAAAGTTGTTTTCCGTATTGGATATTTATTTGTTTTTGTAACACTATTATGTTTTATGTCATTGTTTTTTATAACTTGTAGTGTTGATATAATGGCAGCAGTGTAAATAGTTCTCAATTAACTTAGTCGTAGATATTAGGTTTAGGAGTTCGAGAGTTCAACAAGAAAAATTTTTTTTTTTTTTTTTTTTTTTTTTTTTTTTTTTCTTCAACTTTTCTAAGTAATTTTCGGCTCATAGGTTTTCATTTTCTTTTTTGCTCCAAGTAGGTACCATAAGCTTTTGTTTCCTAAACTGTTGTTGTGCCTTCGAAGATGTCAGTCACCCTTCCTGCTTTCTCACATGAACTTACTTACACCGTCATCAAAAGATAATCTTCCTTCTATTTTAAGCTTACCTGCTTTTATTTTCCAAGAGTGGATTTCACCAATATTTTTTCAGTCCCTATAAGGCCTGTTAAGCTCCACTAGATTTGTATAGGCTTAACAGGGCTTTAAGCTAACAGGCTGTTGGGGACTAAAAGAATGTTGGTGAAATCATCCACAAGTCTGTTCGATGGATTTTCATCCCTGTATTTTGTTCAGTCAGATAATTGATACCGTTAAGAACCCTGTTTAACAACAGAAATTCCGTTTCAAAGGGCTCGGTCGTTTGGTCCAATTGAAATCGTCGAGCGTGGCATTCGGATGATATACAGGGGGTGCCTCAAAAGTTTCACATTCCTTATACAGGATGGGCTTGAATTCCCTCATCGTGTGACATAGACAGTGAGAAATTTCAGCGCTCGACCGGAGACAGTCTCGGACGATTTGCTGACAACGCGTTGATACGGTTAGTTTTGGACCAAACTTGTTGAGGGCTTGAAATGAGAAAAATTCGAAAAAAAAAAACCTTTAAAATAGTTTCCCTCATTTGACTCGGACGATTTGCTGACAACGCGTTGATACGGTTAGTTTTGGACCAAACTTGTTGAGGGCTTGAAATGAGAAAAATTCGAAAAAAAACCTTTAAAATAGTTTCCCTCATTTGAAAAAAAAAATGACTTGTCAAGCAAATTTTTTGCATCCAATAAACTTCGGTTCAATAAGGGTTAGGGGAAGATTTTGGGCGTTCTCGGAACGGCTGGCTTTTTCCTATCCTCGGGACTGTAAGGCTCCGTTTTTTTTTTTTTTTAGTTCCCTCTATTAAACCTCTTCCGGGGTTAAAATACTTACGTGTGGGTCTAGACATGAGCCAAGCTTTCTCTACAGCTTCGCCGGGAGTGAGCACATGATCTCTGTCTGCCCTGGTGGCCTCTACCACACAATGCTCCAGCATTTTACTCATTTAGACAAGAGTTTCAAGTCGGTAGAAATTCGAGTTGAGAACGAAAATTTGGTTGTAAGAATTTGACGTGGAATTGAGACGAATTTCTTAGAAATTATAGGGTGGCCACAAGCTCAGAATAATTCAGCTGGTTGAAGTACCAGTAAAAAAATCTTTCCTCGTTCTTTTTTTTTTTGATCAATGTCGAATGTTGTCAAACGATTACCTACCATTGACTGCTCCTTGAATAAATTTTACTCACGATAACAAAATAATAAATATGAATTTGGAACGCTTCATAGCCTCGTACACCTTAGAAGTTGAGCAATTATTTTCAAATTGAGATAAGATAATGGACAAGGCGCACATACAGTATTTTCGAGTACCCTCACTCAAGAACCTTGTTGAATTCTCGAACCAAGTAGTTAAGTAAGAAAACAGAATACAGCATTGGCCTGCATAGTGGCAACCTAGTCCTTAAAAGAGCACTGAAGTTAGGCAACATCGTGCATGGTGTGTAACTCGACGGATGATGTCCTCACAGGGCGTATCTAGCTGTCTAGCCAGCAAGAACCGTGTAGGGATGGTCACCCGTTCAGTTTCTTGACATGCCCGACGTAACTTACCCTTTGATCCGATGACGTATTCTGTGTCACACCAATTGTACGGTTTAATTTTTCATAGTCTATTTTATTTTATTTTGAAACCGTTGATTCCTAATTATTATGTTATTCTACTAAAAGTGTACCTATATTTTTTTTCTAACCAAACTTAAAAAAGTTTAATATGTTTATATTTATTGTGATTTTTTTGCTGACACATACTACATACCGACTTTATATTGCTATTTTTATCAGTACCCTAACCAATGTACTAAAAAAGAAAATAAATTTACTGGTAAAATAATAATGTACAATATTCGGCCTTGCTACTGGTTTTGTTGTTTATTACTAGCAACTTCTGGGAAGACTACTACTCTACGGAAAAAAATGACGAGAAAAAAAAATAATGATAATGAAAAATAATTACCTAAAACTGTAAAAATAAATTCAGAAATAAAAGATCGATAGATTTTTTCAAGCTTCCCAGACTGACAAGTAGCAAGGTCCCCGCCCGAATACCCACCCCAGGTACGTAACTTTATCAGCATAACTACGAAGTTCAGAAAAAGGAGGGAGTAAAGTTCGAATGCTAGGGAAATATCCCTCGTACACTGTTGCCTTTGAAAGTAGCAAGCATCGTTTAAAAAGCCCCTACAGTGGCTTCAGAACTGAGCATCGTCTAGAAAGCTCAAAGTTCTGCACATGCGTAGGAGAATTTTCCCCACTCTTGACTTTGATTTAGGCTCCTCCTGTTCCATTTGATTTGTATAGGCTTAACAGGGCTGTTAGGGGCTAAAAAGAAGGTTGTTAAAATCCACCCTTAAGATTTTAAATGTGACCAATAACCACAGATATACAATTTTGTATGAATTTCTTGTAGGTAATATTCTTATAGGTTTCAATGAATTTCTTGTAGGTTTCAATAAACCCTTTGAAAGCATTTTTTCTAAATTTTTACACTACCTTAGACCCTATCAACTTATTGTTTATAAGGAATTACACCTACCTTTATGGCAAATCTAGTAATATTAATAGGTAAAGTGTAAACATTTTCTTTTAACTTTTCAAAGGATTTAGGTATGTAACTAAGTACATACCTGCATACTTTAGTTTAGGCTGAACTCTGACTACAAGTAAGTAAGCAAGCAAGCAATTAAACTCGAAAGTGTGAACTCGGATATAAGAATATCATCAGTCCTAACAACACATTTTTCAACATTCCCCAAAGGTTATTTTTTAAGTACAATATTGCCAAAAGCAAAAATATAAAATAAATTCAAACAGAAAAATCACACTAGGCGTAAGAACTTTTATCAACAAGAAATTCTTTAGATTTTAAACAACATGTTCATGTACAAGAAATAAAAATAATTCTCTCTCTCTCTCTCTCTCTCTCTCTCTCTCTCTCTCTCTCTCTCTCTTCTTTATTTCTCTCTCTCTCTCCTCTTTATTTCTCTCTCTTTCTCTTCAAAGTACGAAAACATAAGGTTCTTTTTAACATAAACTTACTTTTTACAAATGAATAAAGGATTGGATTATTATCAATATGGTACAAGATATTTGATATAAAGCTATCAAATGAACTGCATTTTTTAAAAATTATTTTTATAAAAACAAAACAGTACAATAGACAACCTAGAACATAAAGTCAAGCTTAAATAAATTACATTACCTTCCATTCTATACCTAGGATAAGGAAAATAAAAAAAGGCTGGTATTGTGAAACGCTTCAGTTAAAGGATTTCTCCTAATAATAGGTACATAAGTACCTAAAATATGTGTGTACTGTGTAGTTATTCATTAAAATAATTTCTTGCCAAAGAAAACAAATTCGAAAAAGGCAAGCAGACAGAATATCCCATAAAATTCTTACCCTTGGAAAGGGCTTGCCTCTCGTGCCAATAAAAACATTGGTGTACTCAATGGCGACCTTCTGGGTTGTCTATCATATTGTTCTAAAATGAAGTTTGTTCCCCGTTTTGTATTATATATATGTAAAAAAAGATGGTATTATTGCTAAAGCATAGAATTTGAAAGTACCTACTACCTATAACCTACAGTCTACACAGTTGCATCAAATAAATTTTGCATCCAAAGCCAAATTATGAAATAAAATTGCTATGAACTCCCATAGGAAATAATACTTATTTATATTTTGAGAACATGGTCATTTCCTACTCTTTTCTACTGAAATTTGAAAATCAATTCTTTCATAGGAAAACCAACTTGAAATTTCCTATAGGTACCACAAAATTTCATTTTAGTATTGATATTCAAAAAATTCAAGTTTTTCATAATTTGGCCTCTGACGTTTTGTCCTATCAACGCAGCATATAAACAAAAGATAGGGTACTCAGCCAAAAAGCTGCCAAATTTGGAACAATCTAGCGACAGCGGCCAGGGCTTTTTTTTTTTTTTTTTTTTTTTTTTTTTATCAATTTTAATACACAATCAAACAGACATTTATTTGCCGAGGAATAGGGTTAAAATGCACATTACACATGTTTTCTACCCAGAACACAAAGCTTTTGTTCAAAATTTTCACAACTAAGAAGCAAAGATGCAAAATCTCTAGGAGCCTCTTTGCTCCTCAGGTATCGTATTTAACATTACGTATTTTTGGTTTAATTTGCTCTTAAATACAGATCGATTGTAAAACTTATGAGGTAAAATGTACATAACATAAACATACATATTACATATGTTTATGTACACTAGAAATTGCCACAGCTATTGTTTTATGCAAATTCTTCAATTTCCATTATTTAAAATTGATGGCAATTGCATTAAAAATAGCCTCGTTTGTAAAAAAAAAAAATAATAATAATAAAAAATAAACAGGTTTACATAGGTACATACCTCCACTTGCCTATTGTGTTATGACGTGGTATGCAAATTTCATAATTTCCATTACCATTCCATACCTAGGTATTTCAAATGGACGCACTTGCAAAAAGACTTCTAAGGCAAACAATAAAGTGTGAGTGCCTCCATTAAAAAATAAAATAAATTTACAAACGCACCATTCAGTTTTCTCATTTTTATAGGTTTTAACCATTTAGGGTGTCCAAGAATTAAATTTCACTTCTGAAAACATATGCATTAACTGTACACTCGTAAGTGAAAACAAGAAATTAAGACTTGTCGATAATGCCGATACATTCCTACAAAATAAGATAAATTGGATTTCACCCAACTATCCATGAAAGGAATCACAGAAAAAATGTACAAGAGAACGATTGACTCTTGAAAAGATAAATATACTAAAATAAATAAAATTGATCGGTATTCAAAGACAAGTATGGGTTTAATTCTTTTTCACCACATGTACCTTCTACAGGATTCACACATGGCCTTGCTGCTTAGCGTGTAAATAAATAAAACCTTCGACAGGCCAGATTATGATTATTTCTTTTCAGGACACCCTGTCTATACCGTGTAATAGTATTAAAAAATTAATAGCTCGTCCCTAAAGGGAATTCGGTATGCAAATTTCATAATTTCCATTACCATTCCATACCTAGGTATTTCAAATGGACGCACTTGCAAAAAGACTTCTAAGGCAAACAACAAAGTGTGAGTGCCTCCATTAAAAAATAAAATAAATTTACAAACCCACCATTCAGTTTTCTCATTTTTATAGGTTTTAACCATTTAGGGTGTCCAAGAATTAAATTTCACTTCTGAAAACATCTGCATTAACTGTACACTCGTAAGTGAAAACAAGAAACCAAGACTTGTCGATAATGCCGATACATTCCTACAAAATAAGATAAATTGGATTTCACCCAACTATCCATGAAAGGAATCACAGAAAAAATGTACAAGAGTATGATTGACTCTTGAAAAGATATACTAAAATGAATAAAATTGATCGGTATTCAAAGACAAGTATGGGTTTAATTCTTTTTCACCACATGTACCTTCTGCAGGATTCACACATGGCCTTGCTGCTTAGCGTGTAAATAAATAAAACCTTCGACAGGCCAGATTATGATTGTTTCTTTTCAGGACACCCTGTCTATACCGTGTAATAGTATTAAAAAATTAATAGCTCGTCCCTAAAGGGAATTTAGTCAATTTAGGTAAAATTGGGTAGCTCGTCCCTGAATGGAATTTCGCTAAAAACAACAAATTTGGAGGGGGGACGGTATATCTGATACACACTTCCCTAACTCGCTATATATTGAGATCAAAATTTTTTCTACACACCAAACTCCAACCGGCCTCAAGGGCCCCAATGGAATTTCGCTAAAAACAACAAATTTGGAGGGGGGACGGTATATCTGATACACACTTCCCTAACTCGCTATATATTGAGATCAAATTTTTTTCTACACACCAAACTCCAACCGGCCTCAAGGGCACTGTTCACACATTCATCAGCGGCGTCAGCTCCTTATTGACAACGTAGAACGTGTGTTTGTTGCCAAACAGGCCCCAAATGACGGCAACGTTCTCTATGAGCACGTTAACAGGGATGGTACACAGGGCCCCCAGGATACATAATGTAAATCTGACAACGCCGAACCGATACAGGGAGAAGGATTTGACTACTCCAAACACGTACATGTAAATGTTGACCGCGCCTATGAAGGCACAGATGAAGTCCATCAGGGGCGGACACGGGATGGGGCATAGGCCGAGTTATAATGGTTTTCTGGAGAGTTTAGGTCAATTCGTAATAAAAAGCTGTCTTGAGATTTTTGTCTTCAAATAAGGAATTCTCCAGATTGCCGAGTGTAGGAGAACTCACATCTACTGCTAATAACTGTTGAAGTGGTTACGTAAGATAACTTCGTAAATACTTGACAATTTAACTGTCACAACGAGCCTTTCACTCGGATTTGCTCACCAATTAATTTTTACTTTCCTTTTTTTTTATATATACACACTAACACAAAACTAACAAGCTGGGTCCGTCCCTCCCGGGCATTTTTAGCAGGTCGTGGTTAAAGAAAATTAGTACCTATGTATGTACCTACTTATTTTGTTTATTATAATTACTCGCACTGCGTGCTTGGCAGGTTGCGTATACGGTCGCGCTGCGCGCCTGGGACTTCGCGGGGTTAAGCATAGGGTCGCGCTTCGCGCTCCCTTGTTTACGGTAGCGCTGCGCGCTCCCGGGGCTTCGCAGGGTTTGCGGTTGTGCATGCGTGGTTGTGCCTGAGGTCGCGCTTCGCGCTCCCGGGGCTGCGTGGGGTTGAGCATAGGGTCGCGCTTCGCGCTCCAAAAACCAGTTTTTTTTGGTTTTCTGGACAAAATTTGCACCACCACTTTCGTTTTCCTCGTAAAAAGACCTTTAATTTGATATATATAGGTCGACCCGGTTTGGATAAGTCCTTCTATGGATCTATGGGAACAGACAGACAGACAGACAGACAGACGACACCGTAATAGCGAATACAAGTCCGTCCACTATACGGTGAGCAAATCCGAGTGAAAGGCTCGTTGTGACAGTTGAATTGTCACAACGATTTACGAAGTTATCTTACGTAACCACTTCAACAGTTATTAGCAGTAGATGTGAGTTCTCCTACACTCGGCAATCTGGAGAATTCCTTATTTGAAGACAAAAATCTCAAGACAGCTTTTTATTACGAATTGACCTAAACTCTCCAGAAAACCATTATAACTTGGAATCCTTTGGTGAATTACGTTACACACGTCTTTCCCGTTTCTGTTCTTCAATTGGGAACACTTGTTTCATTTGGTGTGCTCGTTTCAATGAAATGCCAAAATGAATGGTTAATTCTGTAGGTGGAGGAGTGCTTACTTGTTGCTCATCATCTTTGATTTTGGTAGTCTTTTTCACTTCTTGGACCTTAGTGAAATATTGCTTCTTTAGATTTTCTCCCCGTTTCAGACCAGACTGAGTCCAAATAAAGTCGTAGGATTCTTCAGACCAACTGGGCTCTGACAGTTGATCCAGTACGATGGTATGAAGGATTGTTCGTTTCAGGACCTTGGGTCCTTCAGATATCTGCGGAGGTCTCTCTTCGGTGGCCTCGGCTTTCTTCTTTGATTTCTTCTCTGATTTCTTCTCCTTTGGTTCTTTCTCTGCTGTTTTCGTCTTGTCGATATGCACTTGCACAAAGTGGATTTTTATCTGTGTGTAAAACATATTGGATAGAAGTCTCACATCGTTGTTCTTAGGCTTGATCCATATGGGAGAAAACTCCATCACGGGTGATTCTGGCTGAGTATTGCTAACGAATTTCGTACCGAAAGCCTCACTGACAGCATCGCTGCCGTGGTGCTTCAATTTCTTCAGGAACTTCTCCGCTTCTTTGACTCTCATTTTCCGTTGCTCATTTTCAGATGCTTCGTTTTCCGATTTCTTGTTTTCATTGGCATCAGGATGTCCGGAATTAAAGTTTATGCTGAAAAGGGATATTAAATTTCAAAATATTCAATGCTTTTTACTGTCATATAGGTAAGGTAGCAGTCATAAGTTATTTACGTGGAAATAATATCAATGTTTCTCATTAGTCATTACCTCATTAGCATTCATTCAAAGAGCGCCAAATGATTCATGCCCTTTACCATTAGGACTGGAAAATTATTTGCAACAATTTATACATAAGACATACGAATACGAGTATATGTACCTTACATCAGAATAATTTTATCTGCATGTGATGAGATAACATATTTGCTACGGCTTAACTTTAATTGCATATTCATTAGTTGCCTAGTTGCCAAGTGCTCGGTCAAATTTTCTTTTATTTAAGAAGGTGGTTTCGAGAGACCAAATCCAGCGAGAAAAAGTCTACAGTGTGCTGGCACCTTGAGAGCCGCAGCCCCGAATAGAAAGCATTTTCCGGAGTTTCAGTGTAGCGTTAGCTTTGTTCGTCAAAGTGTTTTTTAACTGTACGAGTAAGTACACACACGAATCCAGGATGTTTATAAATAGTGGCTTGTTCTCCAGTTATAAACACAAAGATTTTACGATACAAAATTGTTTATAACTTGATTTCAAGTGCACTCCTATAAGTTTGTAAACAAAAACTCAGTTAACTCAGTCTCTTCGAATCGATCACGAGGTACCAGTGAACTCTTTATATGGTAGAGTTCACTGCGAGGTACAGTACCCTTCTAGCACCCTCTTTCCTCTATATCAGTACATGTCCTTATTGATGGGAGTTATTTCTGGCTTCCCTGTTCCCTAGTGCCCTGTTTACATTTTGTTAAAAAGTGACAGTGGAGGGTGTTTGTTCAACATGGAATTCCGACACTATATTGGGGGATATTCCCGATTTAGTTCTGAAATTAGCCTTCACAAAAATGTGTTCAAGGGGGGAAATTTGTCGCGTTTGGAGCATTCCGTTGAAGCGTTACCGAGGGAGACACGAAATGTCAAGCTGTTTTTTTGATTTAATTAAATTTGGATCATTTATGGATTATTTACTGACAGTCATTGGATTATTGATTAGCTACTGAAATAATACCTTATCTGGAGAGAGGTTTGGACAGTTAGTTATTGATCCATTTCATCAGTTATCTGATATGAAGTATGATGAAGCACTTAGAGTCTTGAGTTGCTTTGCATAAACGAGACCTTGTTTAGACTGCTGGGGTAAAGGGACTTTTTAGTCTCATTCGAGCAGGATAAACAAGGTATATTCTATTCTAGTCAAGTTACAAGAACACTATAGTATAGTACGTATATAAGTACAAAGTGGTAGTAGTAGTAATCGGAAAAAGGATGATTGATCAAACAGGAGAAAAAAAAGCAAGATTTTACCTACTCCAACGTATAAGCCTGGCAGTTCAGCGTGGGAATGCGGCTTCGATTTTGAGTGTCCTTCCAGGACATGAAAACCTGGAAGGGGGGTTTTATTTGTAATTTTCAATGTATTCTTAAATAAAATTATACTACCTATTAAAATGCGGCTTCGATTTTGAGTGCCCTTCCAGGACATGAAAACCTGGAAGGGGTGTTTTATTTGTAATTTTCAATGTATTCTTAAATAAAATTATACTACCTATTAAAAGAAAAAGTAGTACTTTACTATCGAATTTCCTGAAGTAAGTACCTACTTGACTATTGAATTTCCTGAACCTGCGGTTTGAATTTCAGATCGATATCAGGTCACGCCTGACTGATGTTCTCGATAACTCGATATCTTTGACATCCATCCAACTGAGACATTGATTGAATCGTCATTATGCGTGGGAGACATGAACAACTCAATTTGAATGATAATGATGGAAAAAGCATTGATTTCCCTTTTGTTGAACTTCCATTGTCAGAGGAGGAAAAATGGTGAAAAGATGGGGGAGCTAAGAGTGTTTACGTGCCGAGTCATTCAATATGACAAACAATATTCGACCTATAGTACATAGGAAGTTATAGGAATATGATAAATTTTCCTACATGGAAAAAGCATTGATTTCCCTTTTGTTGAACTTCCATTGTCAGAGGAGGAAAAATGGTGAAAAGATGGGGGAGCTAAGAGTGTTTATGTGCGGAGTCATTCAATATGACAAACAATATTCGACCTATAGCCTATAGTACATAGGAAGTTATAGGAATATGATAAATTTTCCTAGCTAGGTATTCGACAGCACCTATGTTGCATAGAACATGATAGATTTCCCTACCTAGCAATCAATATTTTCAATGAGGAAAACATGGACATCCAAGGTAGAAGGTCACAAGGGTGAAATTACCCTGAATTCGAAACGTCCCATAAATAACTAAACAAGGAAGAGTGGAGTACAAAACTCAACGCAACATTTTTAGCTCAAAATGTATAATTACGTAGGTATAGTATAACCACAGTAAATAATACAACACATCAGATATATCGGGCAATAGGGCTAACATACATGGTGACACTGCTATCCTTCACATTTACAAGATCAAAGCGATTGCCCCTGAATTGGAATAATAACCCAATTCGGAATTGACACTTCAAAGCCCAAACTTTGCAAAAAATTGAGTTAGTTCAAAGAATTTTCCGGTTTACGCACAATCCCTATAAACGTCCCATAAATAACTAAACAAGGAAGAGTGGAGTACAAAACTCAACGCAACATTTTTAGCTCAAAATGTATAATTACGTAGGTAGTATAACCACAGTAAATAATACAACACATCAGATATATCGGGAAATAGGGCTAACATACATGGTAACACTGCTATCCTTCACATTTACAAGATCAAAGCGATTGCCCTGAATCGGAATAATAACCCAAATCGGAATCGACACTTCAAAGCCCAAACTTTGCAAAAAATTGAGTTAGGTCAAAGAATTTTCCGGTTTACGCACAATCCCTAATGATTTCAGGTTTAGTTGGCCTAAAATCCATTTCAGTAAGATCCCAAGATCGGCTCGGGGGGGTCAACACGAGAAGGCGTGCAGTCTATCTCGTTTTAAATTAAGCCAATGGACACATTTGAACAGTATTGAATCAAGTGATTGTATCTAAATTTCACACTGCAACACTCCTCAGTATAGGTACAAAGGTCTCGACAAGCTATCCTACAGGAAGAAAATGACAACGTAAATAAATGCACCAACAAGAAAGTCGCTTGGCACGTCGGCAACAACTCCAATCAACAGTTAGAGCGGAACAATTGACCAATAACAAAGTTTTTTGGAATCGAAGAAATGAACAATTGCAAGACCAAAAGTGCTCACTTGGAGGCTTAGGTGTAGGGGCAAGCAGCCCTAAAAGATGGGTTGAGTTTCTACGAAGCCAGCCTAGTTAGCTTGGTTGGTAGCCCGTCTGTAAGAGCTAGGCCGCGGGTTCGATTCCCGCCCGGAGCGAATTTTATCCTAAACAGATAAGGTTCGTTCTCCGAAGAGCTGGCTCTTTCTTATGGCCTAAAATCCATTTCAGTAAGATCCCAAGATCGGCTCGGGGGGGTCAACACGAGAAGGCGTGCAGTCTATCTCGTTTTAAATTAAGTCAATGGACACATTTGAACAGTATTGAATCAAGTGATTGTATCTAAATTTCAAACTGCAACACTCCTCAGTGTAGGTACAAAGGTCTCGACAAGCTATTCTACAGGAAGAAAATGACAACGTAAATAAATGCACCAACAAGAAAGTCGCTGGGCACGTCGGCAACAACTCCAATCAACAGTTAGAGCGGAACAATTGACCAATAACAAAGTTTTTTTGGAATCGAAGAAATGTACAATTGCAAGACCAAAAGTGTCGTTCGGAAGCAAGCCATGCATTTTCCTCTGACCAATAATATCGACGATTTCCTTACGTTGAATGAGAGAGGGCGGGAAATCCGGGATTTCTACAGGGCTCAAAATGAACATCTTCAGGATTTGGCTGGAGCCAAATCATTGAACCAAGCTCTCACCGAAGCTCTACGGAATTCCATTTTGGGTAAACGGTTTATTTTCTCTCTTCACAACAGGGCCCCCAGGATACATAATGTAAATCTGACAACGCCGAACCGATACAGGGAGAAGGATTTGACTACTCCAAACACGTACATGTATATGTTGACCGCGCCTATGAAGGCACAGATGAAGTCCATCAGGGGCGGACATGGGATGGGGCATAGGCCATCTCTTCACAGTTCTTACATCCTAGATTTTCCTCTCATTTGCTTTTTAGCTGAAATTATTCCTTCTGGAGGGCAAAGTGCTCATGATGATCGAGCAATTTCCTCTGATGGTAAATCTCTTCACAGTTCTTACATCCTAGATTTTCCTCTCATTTGCTTTTTAGCTGAAATTATTCCTTCTGGAGGGCAAAGTGCTCATGATGCTCGAGCAATTTCCTCTGATGGTAAGTATTACCTTGTTTACTTTCACTTTCCCAATTCTCATAATGTTCTTAATAATGATGAGTATTTTTCCAAACTTCAAAGAGATGTTTCAAACACGACCGACAGACTCCAAAAGAGATAAAACAATAGTTTTCATAAAAACATTCCATTCATGTTGAGGAAATCAAACAAAAATTCACTTTCTTGAAAAAATCATAAAAGCCACCATTGATTAGACACTTCAACAAAGCAACCCAAGACTCTAAGTGCTTCATATCAGATAACTGATGAAATGGATCAATAACTGGCTCCTCCTCTTTCAGTTTGCTGACAAAGATAGGCACTTTGGGTGGGCATTCGGGTGGGGACTATGCTTCTCGACGGTCTGGTAGCTTAAAAAAAAATTCGCGTGTTTTTTTCCGAGATTTTTTTTTTTCGTTTTTTCTGTCTTTTATGATTCAAATTATTTGAACTTTTCAAAAATGGTTCAAAATACGCAGAAAAAAATCTATGACAACTGGTTACAAAGGTCAATAAGGTAAAGAAATTTATTTGTCGAAAAAGATCAAAATTTTTGTTTCTCTTTTTATCATTATTTCTATAATAATTTTGATTATTTAAAGGGGAGAGGCAAAGTAAGAAATAAATAATTACAAAGTAGATACAATTTTTACTTTCTATTATTTTTTCTCTTCTCCGATTTTCCCAAGTCCTTTAAATCACGTTTTCCATTTTCTCAATGGGAACATATACAAGAGGTAGAATCATACAAAGGACAAAGAGCACATAACATTACCTACGTATTTCAACCAAGTTTTAATAAAACATTAAAACTTAGTACATACCAAGCAGTTTACAAAGATTCAGCGCACATTTAACTAACGATTTCACAATCAAGGAAATGGATTCTTGTCCTCCACTGACAAGTTGTGGTGTGACCGCTCGTAAATGTTACAGAATTTCTCTCACACGAATCTGTACATTTAATGTACCAGGAACGCAGGTAAAAACAGAAAAGGTAAGTTATTAGAGCGTTTTTGCAATCAAAATTGGCGTCCCTTTAGCTGATCTCTTTTACGCTATTTGACGGAAACTCGTTTCTACACATAACCAGAAGCGATTTTTCGTCGAATAACGTTCGAGTTCAGTTAACGGGATACGCTAATTTCATTTGCAAAAACTAGCTATTTATAATTTAAATTATTATTTAGGACCCTTTATCACAAATAGAAAATCAACACTCAATCCTTATGAAAAATCTGCAGAAGAAAAAATGCAGCTTTTATATGTGTTGGTTTTTTTCCCCGATTTGTGATATGGGCTGTATTGTTCTGTACACATGAATAAAGCGAAAGAGGCAATAATTCAGAAGAACCAAAGAACAGAGAAGTTTACAAACAGAAGTTTAAATGAATTGATGACATTCTTACAGTGGATTTTACCAATGTTTTTTCAGTCTCTAGAAGGCCTATTAAGCTTGTAAAACAGCCTGTCAAGTTCCATTTGATTTGTATAGGCTTAACAGGGCTGTTAGGGGCTAAAAAGAAGGTTGTTAAAATCCACCCTTAAGATTTTAAATGTGACAAATAACCGCAGATATCCAATTTTGTATGAATTTCTTGTAGGTTTCAATAAACCCTTTGAAAGCATTTTTTCTAAATTTTTACACTACCTTAGACCCTATTAAATTATTGTTTATAAGGAACTACACCTACCTTTATGGCAAATCTAGTAAATTTAATAGTAAAGTGTAAACATTTTCTTTTAACTTTTCAAAGGATTTAGGTATGTAACTAAGTACATACCTGCATACTTTAGTTTAGGCTGAACTCTGACTACAAGTAAGTAAGCAATTAAACTCGAAAGTGTGAACTCGGATATAAGAATATCATCAGTCCTAACAACACATTTTTCAACATTCCCCAAAGGTTATTTAAGTACAATATTGCCAAAAGCAAAAATATAAAATAAATTCAAACAGAAAAATCACACTACGCGTAAGAACTTTTATCAACAAGAAATTCTTTAGATTTTAAACAACATGTTCATGTACAGGAAATAAAAATAATTCTCTCTCTCTCTCCTCTTTATTTCTCTCTTTCTCTCTCTCTCTCTCTCTCTCTCTCTCTCTCTTCTTTATTTCTCTCTCTCTCCTCTTTATTTCTCTCTCTTTCTCTTCAAAGTACGAAAACAAAGGGTCCTTTTTAACATAAACTTACTTTTTACAAATGAATAAAGGATTGGATTATTATCAATATGGTACAAGATATTTGATATAAAGCTATCAAATGAACTGCATTTTTTAAAAATTATTTTTATAAAAACAAAACAGTACAATAGACAACCTAGAACATAAAGTCAAGCTTAAATAAATTACATTACCTTCCATTCTATACCTAGGATAAGGAAAATAAAAAAAGGCTGGTATTGTGAAACGCTTCAGTTAAAGGATTTCTCCTAATAATAGGTACATAAGTACCTAAAATATGTGTGTACTGTGTAGTTATTCATTAAAATAATTTCTTGCCAAAGAAAACAAATTCGAAAAAAGGCAAGCAGACAGAATATCCCATAAAATTCTTACCCTTGGAAAGGGCTTGCATCTCGTGCCAATAAAACATTGCTGTACTCAATGGCGACCTTCTGGGTTGTCTATCATATTGTTCTAAAATGAAGTTTGTTCCCCGTTTTGTATTATATATAAATATGTAAAAAAAAAGATGGTATTATTGCTAAAGCATAGAATTTGAAAGTACCTACTACCTATAACCTACAGTCTACACAGTTGCATCAAATACATTTTGCGTCCAAAAGCCAAATTATGAAATAAAATTGCTATGAACTCCCATAGGAAATAATACTTATTTATTTATATTTTGAGAACATGGTCATTTCCTACTCTTTTCTACTGAAATTTGAAAATCAATTCTTTCATAGGAAAACCAACTTGAAATTTCCTATAGGTACCACAAAATTTCATTTTAGTATTGATATTCAAAAAATTCAAGTTTTTCATAATTTGGCCTCTGACGTTTTGTCCTATCAACGCAGCATATAAACAAAAGATAGGGTACTCAGCCAAAAAGCTGCCAAATTTGGAACAATCTAGCGACAGCGGCCAAGTTGACATTAAGAAGTTAAAGTGTTTCTTTCAAACCAAAAAAAAAAAAAAAAAAAACTGAAAGGCAACGTTGCGCGTGGTTAGTATTCGGAAAGGTATACATCAGGACAATCTTGAGCCCACTCCACTCAAGCAGGGTGAGGTTAAGGCGAGAGGGCAGGGATATTGTCTTCCTATGGAAGGTGAAACCCCTCGTCACTACAAATCTTAGCAGTTATACAATGACGGAAAACCCCTATTGAATAGTTTTCACCATTTCCATACATTGAGTTCATCATTCGCAGCTTAAAAAGTACACCCAGAAAGGGGAAAGCTTGAAAAGCTCTCAGGAATGGGCCCCAGAAAACAAAGTGGGGCCTTTCAAGTTTGAAAACTGCTAGTCTCTAATCATCACCATACTTCATCTTATCCTCACTGGCATTCATTCAAAGAGCGCCAAATGATTCATGCCCTTTACCATTAGGACTGGAAAATTATTTGCAACAATTTATACATAAGACATACGGCTACGAGTATGTACCTTACATCAGAATAATTTTATCTGCATGTGATGAGATAACATATTTGCTACGGCTTAACTTTAATTGCATATTCATTAGTTGCCTAGTTGCCAAGTGCTCAGTCAAATTTTCTTTTATTTAAGAAGGTGGTCTCGCGAGACCAAATCCAGCGAAAAAGTCTACAGTGTGCTGGCACCTTGAGAGCCGCAGCCCCGAATAGAAAGCATTTTCCGGATTTTCCTTCTAGGTTCCATCAAGGCCAGGGTATAGCAGCTTGGGCAGGGAAAAAATACTGGTCACAATAGATCTACAGAGGTCGCAGTGTTAACTGCATACTCTCTTGGGAGAGGAGCAACCAGTCCCATAATAGAAATAGTGTAGACATTCCTCTTTAACACACAGAAAATGCAGACTAGTTGATGGCACTATTCGCACTATACTCGGGTAGGTTATCGAAAGAGAAAGTCCATTCAAACCCGACCAAAACCAAGTACAATGAACCAAGGCCTAGGTAATATTCACCTAGTCTCGGGTAGGTTATCGAAAGAGAAAGTCCATTCAAACCCGACCGAAACCAAGTACAATGAACCAAGGCCTAGGTAATATTCACCTAGTCAAGTTACAAGAACACTAGTATAGTACGTATGTAAGTACAAAGTGGTAGTAGTAGTAATCGGAAAAAGGATGATTGATCAAACAGGAGAAAAAAAAAAGCAAGATTTTACCTACTCCAACGTATAAGGTACACAAAGTCGTCGATCGATGAGGTGAATCGATGTTATCGAGGCAGTGTGGACGGTACAGTCGACATCGATCGACTATGTGTGGACAGTAGATTTGTGATATGGGCTGTATTGTTCTGTACACATGAATAAAGCGAAAGAGGCAATAATTCAGAAGAACCAAAGAACAGAGAAGTTTAAATGAATTGATGACATTCTTACAGTGGATTTTACCAATAATAAGGTATTATTTCAGTAGCTAATCAATAATCCAATGACTGTCAGTAAATAATCCATAAATGATCCAAATTTAATTAAATCAAAAAAACAGCTTGACATTTCGTGTCTCCCTCGGTAACGCTTCAACGGAATGCTCCAAACGCGACAAATTTCCCCCCTTGAACACATTTTTGTGAAGGCTAATTTCAGAACTAAATCGGGAATATCCCCCAATATAGTGTCGGAATTCCATGTTGAACAAACACCCTCCACTGTCACTTTTTAACAAAATGTAAACAGGGCACTAGGGAACAGGGAAGCCAGAAATAACTCCCATCAATAAGGACATGTACTGATATAGAGGAAAATAAGGTATTATTTCAGTAGCTAATCAATAATCCAATGACTGTCAGTAAATAATCCATAAATGATCCAAATTTAATTAAATCAAAAAACAGCTTGACATTTCGTGTCTCCCTCGGTAACGCTTCAACGGAATGCTCCAAACGCGACAAATTTCCCCCCTTAAACACATTTTTGTGAAGGCTACTAAATCACTTGTGAAGGCTACTAAATCACTTGTGAAGGCTACTAAATCACTTGTGAAGGCTACTAAATCACAGAACGAAATCGGGAAAATCCCCCTAATGTATTGTCAGAATTCCATGTTGAACAAAACCGGCAAATTTTTCCCCTTGAACACATTTTTTTTTTTGTGGAGGCTTTTTTCAGAACTAAATCGGAAATATCCCTCAATATAAGTAGTGTTGGAATTCCATGTTGAACACACCCTCCACTGTCACTTTTTAACAAAATAAACAGGGAACACTAAGCACTAGGGAACAGGGAAGCCAGAAATAACTCCCATCAATAAGGACATGTACTGATATGGAGGGTGCTAGAAGGGTACTGTACCTCGCAGTGAACTCTACCATATAAAGAGTTCACTGGTACCTCGTGATCGATTCGAAGAGACTGAGTTAACTGAGTTTTTGTTTACAAACTTATAGGAGTGCACTTGAAATCAAGTTATAAACAATTTTGTATCGTAAAATCTTTGTGTTTATAACTGGAGAACAAGCCACTATTTATAAACATCCTGGATTCGTGTGTGTACTTACTCGTACAGTTAAAAAACACTTTGACGAACAAAGCTAATGCCAAGACGACACAATCCAACATTTCCAGTTCTGTATGAAGAGTGTTTCCGTAATGCATAACATGTTATTTGAAATAGACCAAATTTATTATTATTATTATCCTTACCCAAACTCACCAAACTGGGTACAGACCACGTAAGGTCTGTATCCAGTTTTTTTTTTTTTATACTTAATACAGACTCTAAGTAAAAATCACGTCCGGACGGAAGTCGGTGACATTCTGTTGAAAGTTGAAAGGGAGGTCCTGAAAACGATGATTAATCTACATTCCTTTATTTTGTCTTTACTGGAGCATGCATGATGTCGACATGAAAACACAATAGCACAAAGGTTAAGCACTATAACTCAAAGATAAAATCCCTGTGTGGCAGGTTATTACGTTTATTTAAGCCCTCACATCCACCAATTGACGAGGTTGAAAGATAACGATAACATTTACTCGGAAAGTAGAAGTGACACATATTATTTTCAATGACGACTCACAAATGAGTCAACGCGTGAAAACGTCAAGTGGATTTGAACCTGAGATCACAACTCGGATCTGTAAACAAGCAAAGGATGAGGAATTCAGTACAGTATTAGAACCTCGATTATTTCAACCCCAAAATCAGTTCTAAATAGAGTATTTCTTAACCATTTTGTTCTGTTGTATCTAAATTTTGCCCTCTTTTTCATTGTTATATACGGAATTTCAATTATTTCAACTACCCTCGGTCCCAATTAGTTGAAATAATCGAGGTTCTACTGTATGATGTTAATATACTTCATTCATGACGTTAAGAGGACGTGATGGAGATCAAATCTTTCCAAGAGATCAATGATCAACGAATGAATAAAATCCAGTGATCTGTATAATATTATAAAGATTCCGTGGAAGAGAGTCCGCTGAGGTATCTTTATGTGGTTGTTGGAGAACAAGCCACTATTTATAAACATCCTGGATTCGTGTGTGTACTTACTCGTACAGTTAAAAAACACTTTGACGAACAAAGCTAACGCCAAGACGACACAATCCAACATTTCCAGTTCTGGATGATATGATTGATATGTGTTTCCGTAATGCATAACATGGTATTTGAAATAGACCAAATTCATCATTATTATTATCCTTACCCAAACTCACCAAACTGGGTACAGACCACGTAAGGTCTGTATCCAGTTCTTTTTTTTTTAACTTTGTACAGACTCTAAGTAAAAATCACGTCCGGACGGAAGTCGGTGACATTCTGTTGAAAGTTGAAAGGTCCTGAAAACGATGATCAATCTACATTCCTTTATTTTGTCTTTACTGGAGCATGCATGATATCGACATGAAAACAATAGCACAAAGATTAAGCACTATAACTCAAAAATAAAATCCCTGTGTGGCAGGTTCTTGCGTTTAAGCCCTCACATCCACCAATTGACGGGTTGAAAGATAACGATAACAATTTACTCGGAAAGTAGAAGTGACACATATTATTTTCAATGACGACTCACAAATGAGTCAATGCGTGAAAACGTCAAGTGGATTTGAACCCGAGATCACAACTCGGATCTGTAAACAAGCAGAGGATGAGGAATTCAGTACAGTAGAACCTCGATTATTTCAACCCCAAAATCAGTTAAAATAGGGTATTTCTTAACCATTTTGTTCTTTTGTATCTAAATTTTGCCCTCTTTTTTCATTGTTATAATATACGGAATTTCAATTATTTCAACTTTCGATTATTTCAACTACCCTCGGTCCCAATTAGTTGAAATAATCGAGGTTCTACTGTATGATGTTAATGTTAATATAATTCATTCATGACGATAAGAGGACGTGATGGAGATCAAATATTTCCAAGAGATCAATGATCAATGAATGAATAAAATACAGTGATCTGATCTGTATAATATTATAAAGATTCCGTGGAAGATAGTACTCAGGTATCTTTATATGGTGCGGTTATTATTCTTATTTTTACCAAATCTAACCAATTAAAGTATTCACCATACTCTTATTCATGTATTTGTCCTCTTTCTTTAGGACTTGCCAGAGGAAGGCTAATTTTCTCAAGTAAATCCCTTTCTTGAAATAGTCCGTTCAAAGCAGGAACGACTGTCATCAGGAGGGGAGTCAACGGATGAAGTCCCGTCGACCTATTTTTAACGAGTAGAGTCCCGATTCTTTTAGAATTCACCCGGACTCAATCCGTTAGCATCCCATCAGGGGATTTGACGTCCCACGATTCAATGGGATACAGGAAGGCTAATTTTCTCAAGTAAATCCCTTTCTTGAAATAGTCCGTTCAAAGCAGGAACGACTGTCATCAGGAGGGGAGTCAACGGATTAAGTCCCGTCGACCTATTTTTAACGAGTAGAGTCCCAATTCTTTTAGAATTCACCCGGACTCAATCCGTTAGCATCCCATCAGGGGATTTGACGTCCCGAGATTCAATGGGATACGAATTTCAACAATTTTTCTTCCCAAGTGCTTCCTTCTCATTTCTCCCACAGGACTTTTCCTGTACGAATTCAATCGGACATCAGCGGAGTCATTGTCGCTGGAAAATCAACAAGCTACCTTGGACCTACTCAAGTTCTCCTACTGCAAGGGCGGCGAGGCCAAATATTTTGAGGAGCGGGCCAGCATCTTTCCCCACCTTCAGTACGCCTTGCGGTTCATTGAAGACGCTTTGCAAAAGCACCAGAAAGGTCAGTGACGTATATACTTTTTGGGAGGCCCCCCAAAGTTTCACCTTTGATAAAACCTTGGAGCTCACTACTGGTTCATGTAATTACATGATTTATAATAATAATGCCTATAAAGCTGTAATGAGTGAGTACCTCACAGTCTTAGCTCTATGTTAGTGGGACATGTAAAAATGCTCAAGTGGCAACAGGACATGTGGCAACAGGCTTGGTTCTGATGTGAGCTTGAAAACTCCACCTTTTAATGTAAATCACACTATCTTACCGATGAACACACGCAGTTCATATTGAAGTACTTTTGTGATGAGATAACCGCATGGGTCTTATTAAGTACAGATTCATCCATACAGATACATATCTCTTTAAGTAATTTTATGATAAGATGATCTCACATCACAAACTCTATCTTTCTCATTGGCGTATATCACACCCCACAGCCCCGCGGCGCGAAGGGGCCCCAGGCATTTAGGGCCCTCTGCTATAATTTGGATTCTCAATCCACATTACCTGACAGCATTTCTCTTTCCCCCAGATGGTAAAATCACTCTCCAAGATGTCTATAAACAACTGACGGTTCTCAATTTGAGGGACAAGCGCATTTCGTCACTCGACGACAGTCTGGCCCAGTTTCAGAAGCTTCAATATGTCAATCTCTCTTGGAATCAGATCCAGTCGATTGCGGATTTCCAAATGCCCCAATCCTTGTTCCACCTCAACTTGGAAATGAACTTCTTGTCGGACATTGTTCTCAGTCAACCTCGGGTATTTTTGTTTCACCCTTTTGAATAAGAATTAAGAATATTCACACTGTAGCCAATTTTTTTTATTATTTCTTTTAAGTGGCAGGGTTCTCCTGGAGGAGCTCTTCCACCCAACCACTTTTTTTTTCTTTCACTGTGAGCCTTCAAGATACACTTACATCCCTATGAAGAGAATTGTATACCTACTTTGCAATTTAGTTGCTGATTCATTCAGCATATTCCGCACTGTTAATATGTCTCCGATTCGCAACACGACACCGATAGTCGTGGGTCGGTAATTTCAGTAGTTATCAGAAACATACATTGTCTGTTTTTGCTGACAGTCACTAAGCAGGACACAGGTTTGTCAACATGTCAGTTTTGATAAACACATGTCAGTTTTCCGTTCGGCCTGCGGGTAGACGGGTAGAGTATGGTAATGGTCTGCAAGTCTACCAGTAGGTATACCAGGTGTGTAATTGATCACCCGGTTCAAAGTGGCTATCAAAACCAACCCACATGTAGGGATAATTATGGAGTCATTGAGGGTGGTGATTTGGTTCACGTATATGTAAATATTCTTCTGAGAAGCAATTTTTCAAAAAGAAACAGAAAGATGTCGAGATAGCTTATTTACAAGAAGTATAAGACATTCGAAGGCCTATCATTCAAATCAATTCAGACGAAGCGAAGGCCAATAAAGACATTCAGAAAATAGTTTTCTATGGTATACACATATGTTTCGTCTCCATGAGGTGAAGGGACTTCCTGGTTTCCAAATTAAGGGACATTTCGACAGAATAACTAGAAGCAAAGATGCAAAATCTCTAGGAGCCTCTTTGCTCCTCAGGTATCGTATTTAACATTACGTATTTTTGGTTTAATTTGCTCTTAAATACAGATCGATTGTAAAACTTATGAGGTAAAATGTACATAACATAAACATACATATTACATATGTTTATGTACACTAGAAATTGCCACAGCTATTGTTTTATGCAAATTCTTCAATTTCCATTATTTAAAATTGATGGCAATTGCATTAAAAATAGCCTCGTTTGTAAAAAAAAAAAATAATAATAATAAAAAATAAACAGGTTTACATAGGTACATACCTCCACTTGCCTATTGTGTTATGACGTGGTATGCAAACAGAATAACCAAGACAAGTATTCTTCTTTTCCTTCAGTTCACAACGTCTTGCCTCGTCTATTTGAATCTGGCCCGAAACAAATTCTCCGATGACAGTGACCTCTCGCCGCTCAATCATCTCCCCTATCTGCTCATGTTGGACTTGAGTTACAACAACATCCACAGTTTGGGCACCCTGTGGCGTGTGTTAAACATGGGAACACTGCGGTCACTCAACCTCATTGGGAACCCCTGTTCAGTCACCGAGAATTATTTCATTCAAGTAGTCACCCACGGGCCGCGGTTGCGTTGGCTGGACTGTGTGTCCATTCCTGACGATATGAAGAAGGTACGGCCTTATGAAACTAACAAGTGGAAAAGTAACTACAGGGTTTATAGGTACGCTTTTCCCGGAATGAAATTCCATGACTTTTCCAGAGATATTAGGGGGAGAGGTACTTAAAAATCAGTAAGATTACCCCTTCATTTAAATAAAATATGCAATATGCAGACCGTCAAGGAATATGAGGGGTAATGCGCCGCAGGCCGTTTTTCGGAAAAACTTGATATTTAATTTGAACATTTTCAATTTTTGACCGGATGGCAAATTTCCATGGTGTGATGGGTGTGTGTGGTGTGATGTGGTGTGTGTGTGGGGGGGGGGAAGCAACGCGACGGTTCGCCCTAATAGTTTTAAATAAAATCAGGAAGAGGGGAAAGGATGGCGGAAAACGATCCAGAGAATAGCGTAATGAAATTTCCAACAAAAATTGTGTCTTTATAGGAAATCCAGAACAAACCCGATGCCCCAGAGGATACTGCCATTTCTAGCGAAGCAGAGCTTTGCATTCACTGCTATCGAGTTCTGCAGTTCACAACTAATTCACGCAGCATAACTCTACCTTCCCCGCAGTCGGTGAAATCAATTGGCAAAAAGAAAACGAAGAATAAACCTAAAAACAGAACGAAACAAACACTAATCAAAGACAAGAAGATAACGAAAAAATCACGAACTCTCACATCACGCAATGTTTCGCAATCAGATATCATTGCTTACCGGATTGAAATCGAATGTCCAATTTTGAATGAAACACTTCACGAATTTGTAGATTTCGTCAGAAATGTTGATTCTTTCTTATCCTGTACTTCTCTCTTCGATTTCGGGACGATAAGACCTGAGTAGTTATTTCCCTCTAGTAACCTTCGTGAGAAAAAAATAATAATAATAAATAGAAAATAATCTGAGTTTAAATCAGATTGTGGCCAGGCTAAAGGTGTGTCCAAACATAGTCGACCGTCGCGTCGATCGATGAGGTGAATCGATGTTATCGAGGCAGTGTGGACGGTACAGTCGACATCGATCGACTATGTGTGGACACACCTTTAGACACTAAACCAAAGGCTCATCTCACCTTGTAACCAGCGCTTCCTCTGCTGCACAAAGTCCCACAGGGAGAACGGCGACTTCTCCCACATCTCTCCCTCGACAAAGTTGAACGAAAAGCCCTGCTTGTAGGCCAACATGGCAAAGTAGCAATCCTCGGCCACCGAGCCATCCAGACCGTTGTCAAACGAGACCTGTTTCTCTGCAGACACCTGCAACAGACGAAAAAACAGAAAGGGTTAGAGGGGAGAGGATTTGTTGAACCAATTTAAGCCTCTATTGGGGGGAAACCAGCAAAAAACACACACATTTTTACTTTTATTTTCTTTTAACCCCTTTGGAATGTAGATCTCGGTGGTGGCCGTCTCATTATAAAAAAAAAAAAAAAAAAAAAAAAAAAAAAAAAAAAAAAACACCACCACCAACGTAAGTACATATCAAAAATAAGCTCTCCCTCCTACTTCCTTCCTATTCCTTTGTCTTATCCTTTCCTCCCCAATTCCCTACTTCCAATTATCTACGTTTCTCCTTCTTCCTCCTTTTCTGCCATAAATTTCGCCCCATCCCCGCATTGTTTGTGTTTATCTCCCTCTTCCTTATTCATGTTCCTTATCCTACCTTCATTTAAGCTCGTAAGAGTACAAATGCTTTTCTCTAGGCAGGAACTGGGAAGATAACAGTAGCATTTACTTCAGTATACGAAGAGAGAAGGGGAGAGAGGAAAGAGGGAAGGAGGAAAGAGAGGGAGGGGAGGGCAAGACAAATAGGAGTCTGATTAAGGATGGAAGGGGGAGGAATTTGCATAATTTTATCTGAATGTGGAGTGAATAGAGAGAAAAAAAAAAAAAAAAAAAAAAAAAAAAAAAAAAAAAAAAAAAAAAACACCAATACCAACGTAAGTAGATATCAAAAATAAGCCCTCCCTCCTACTTCCTTCTTAGCTCTTTGTCTTATCCTTTCCTCCCCAATTTCCTACTTCCAATTATCTACGTTTCTCCTTCTTCCTCCGTTTCTACCATAAATTTCGCCCCATCCCCGCATTGTTTGTGTTTATCTCCCTCTTTCTTATTCATGTTCCTTATCCTACCTTCATTTGAGCTCGTAAGAGTACAAATGCTTTTCTCTAGGCAGGAACTGGGAAGATAACAGTAGCATTTACTTCAGTATACGAAGAGAGAAAGGGAGAGAGAAGAGGAAGGAGAGGAGGGCAAGACAAATAGGAGTCTGATAAAGAATGGGAGGAGGGAGGAATCTGCATAATTTTATCTGAATGTGGAGTGAATAAGGAAGGAGAGAAGAGGGAGGGAGGGAAGAGAGAGAGAGGAGGGAGACTGGTAGACTACCACCCACTTGTATCTAAACGATTTATCATTCCTTTGTGTTCTTCCTCATTTTTTTTTTCTCTCTTTCTCAATTTAATAGATACTGTTCTTTCTCATTTCTCTCTCTCTCTCTCTCTCTCTCTTTCTCCTAGGTACATACTTAAGTCCTAAATACATAGTGCGAAAAAAATGAGGGAGGGGGGAGAGAGAGAGAGAGAGAGAGAGAGAAGAGGGAGACTGGTAGACTACCACCCACTTGTATCTAAACGATTTATCATTCCTTTGTGTTCTTCCTCATTTTTTTCTCTCTTTCTCAATTTAATAGATACTGCTCTCTCTTTCTCTCTCTCTCTCTCTTCTAGGTACATACTTAAGTCCTAAATACATAGTGCGAAAAAAACAAGAGAGCATAAAGTCTTTCCTTCTTTTTAGTGAACTTTTCCATAAAGTCGATTGCCTATATTGTATGCACTATTGCAAATAGTCGTGAATATTACAAATCACAAAAAATGAGCTTCACTTCGTTCGTTCAACAGGGGACTAAAAAAAAGAAGAAGGAAAAAAAAAACTGTCCGGAAATTAGAGTACATAATGTACCACATAGGTACCTATTACCTAATAAACACATCAACTTTATTTAATCCTGACAATATTCGTAATGATCATAGATACAGATACCTAGTTCATAGAATTCTAGGTAATTAAATTTAACACGGTAAAACCAGTGTTCACAGAGCAACGTACACTCACATCCAATGAAATCTTCATTACAAATTAGCATTGACATTGTACTAAAAAAACTGCAATAGAATGAATGTATTTAAAACAACACAACTCTCACATCACATTATTATCAGTGTTCAGGAGGTCACCACATGGAACCAGCGTTGCTTAACCTGAGGGTACTGGAGTGGAACAGGACGTTCAAACCCAGGGGGTGGGAAAACATGTAACACCAAAGACGATTTGTAAACAATACAACATAAACAATAACTAAAGCTGTGTCCACACCGGCCATAGATCGACGTCGATCGATATCGACCGAACCGTCCACACTGCTTCGACAACATAGATTTTCCTCGTTGCCGATCGATAGTCGTCGACCAAGTGTGAACACAGCTTAAGACTCCAGCAAAACAGCAAGGTGATCAAATGTTTTTCAAGTAGCGATAGCACGACGAATGCACCAAATCTTGATGGATTACTGAAAGGCTAGCCAGCCTGTGTACCTGTTTGTAAATATTGTATTGTAAAAAACATTGTAAAATCCTAATAAAGTGTAATATAATAATAATAAAAAAAAAAAAAAAAAAAAAAAAAAGGATAATACCTCAGTAATTAAGTAATTATATACAAGGATAAATTACGGTTAAGACAAAATAAATCTACAATGAATTATTTCGTACTTTCGTAGATATACCCTGTATAACTGTACATTTATGTACATAAATGCTTTGCAACATATAAAAAGAAACAAATATCACGATAAATAAAAATGCTAACATTTACCTAGTTTGTTTGTTTGTTTGTTTGTTTTTTTTTTTTTTAATATTTTTATGGATCTTCCAAAGCATCCCCATTATCTCACGGGAGACAGGGGGGTATCCCATTTCAAATTTGGCTGCCTGCTCTAATTAGCTCCAGAATGAATGAGTATTTTCATACATTAACATTACATAGGTATGTAGGTACTTATGTAGATGTCCCAGATTTCAAATAATGCGTGCATAGTGCATACATACAGCTTGGAGCACATACCACATATACACCGCGGAGGTGAATACAATGTTTAAGCATATAGGTGCATATAAGTAATGCATATTATATCCACTCGTAAATGCAGCATACATTAAAAACACGAGTATGTTAATTTACATCTAAGGGTGGACAAGTGAGATTAGGTGACCTTTGCAAAAAAAAGGAAAAATCATTCAAGGCGCTTTAAGTTGATATGACCACTAAGTCGTAATTTTTCATTTTCCAGAACTAAAATAAATGGACTTTTTCACGGAAGGCTGCTAGGATCGAGTGGTTTTTCAGTTTTATATGCTGAATAGAAACATTAAGCTAATTTTATTGATGGCCTAATTTGACCTTAAGGCAACTCTCATCTGATGCGATAGACCTTAAATAGAGTCATCCATATACGACAGTAAACAAGGTCCTCGGCTATAAAATTATCTATGTAATTCTCTAGTCATCCATTCGAGTAATTCTATTGCATTTCAAATAGACCCTGATGGTAAGTATGGTGTGCACTACTGTGTCACTGTGTAATCTCTATATTTGAGGGGAGGAAACCAATTCGGTCCCAAAACCAGTTTTTTGCTACCAATTGGGTCCGGGTGTTACTGTAGGGTTAGGTTGAACACAAAAGGAGCTTTCGGCCTAATTTGACCTTAAGGCAACTCTCATCTGATGCGATAGACCTTAAATAGAGTCATCCATATACGACAGTAAACAAGGTCCTCGGTTATAAAATTATCTATGTAATTCTCTAGTCATCCATTCGAGTAATTCTATTGCATTTCAAATAGACCCTGATGATAAGTATGGTTGGTGTGCACTGCTGTGTCACTGTGTAATCTCTATATTTGAGGGGAGGAAACCAATTCGGTCCCAAAACCAGTTTTTTGCTACCAATTGGGTCCGGGTGTTATTGTAGAGTTAGGTTGAACACAAAAAGGAGCTTTCTTTTCACTGTCGTAGCTTCTGAATAAGTACCGAAAATTTTGGTGATTGTATTGAAAATCTCGGAAAATTATGATGGATTAAGTACGAATAAAGGAGAATCATTTCTTCTACTTGTGAACAACAGAAAAACGAACGTTGTAATATTGTTAAAAATTAAAACTCTTATTTATTTCATCCAAGTCATTACAGGTCTACGGGACCCAATTAGTAGTCGACTACCTTAAGAAAAAAGGTCATGGGACCGAATTGGCGTTATTCCGTATTTAAGACCTAATGTTGTGGAACTTGTGGACATTATCAAGCAAGGCTATTGTCCAAGGCATTCACTACCACCCAACCTAACCTTGAAGAGCGAATACCAGTGAATCTTGAATTTTTTGAAGTTTAAATTCCCAAAAACCTTTAGTATTTTTTAAAGACATTCCTCAGTTGACTTTGGCGTTGATTTTTGTGGAGCTCAATTAAGAAAAGGTAAATTATTACTTGTGAATAACTTGTGATAAATTCATACAAGAAGTTCAGACCACTAGAAAACACTACTAGGACTAATTTCCTAAGTTGAAGTACACCTACAAACCTACAACACACTCGTATTTCCCTACAAAACGTACCTACTTATTACAACTCATTACAAAAGGGAGGAAAATCAATTCCCCTATTATGTGTGCTACATTAGAGAGTACATAAAAAAGAAAATTACTTTCAACCATTTCCCAACCAGCATGGTTATTTTGCAATAGAAAACATAGTACGAGAAACGCTTGGCAAAGCCTAAGGTCTTGGGGTGGAAAGGCACAACAGGGGGCCCCACCGAAAAATATGGGTCAGTGATTCCCAAACCCGGTTGGGTCACAGGTTTTTTCAGGTCAAACTTTTGCAACCCTCCATATATGATTTTTTTTTACTCGTGGATAGATGCCCAGGAGAAAATCCCTCTGAATTGGAGCTCGAACCTATTCTATATGTCTGATTTCACAGTCCAAATGTCAAGGATTCAAAGCAGAACCACAATCATACCTTAAACTTGGTTGAACTCTTGGGATCAGTTTGATTGGTTGATGTAAAAAATTTCGGCCAATCAGATTGCTTAATCCAAAAGTTAAACTGAACCCGAGTAAGAGTTTCAACCCCAACTGTGGGCATTAATATCAAAAGCAAAGTTTGGTCACCACTCGTCTAAAGGTAGACAGAGGAAAAATATGGGTTGGGCGCCAGCAATATGTACTTTGCTGTGAGCATTTCCCCCCTCCCTCTTCCCTTCTCCCCCTCCCTAATATGACTTTCACCCCCACCTTTCCATTCCCTCGCAAAAAGGGTGCAGGGTAATGATTCAAAATAGGGGGAGGAAGGGAAAGAGAGGGAGGGAAGACAGAAGGGAGGGAGGAAGAGGAAGGGAGGGAAAAAAGAGGGGGAATTTCCTTTATAAAATGTATAGTTTGCTCACTTTCAAATCTTTCATAACTTTACCTCTCCTCTCCCCACCCTCAATCCCTCACCTACCCAATAGACTTTGCTACCTCTAATGCTAATTTCACTGGATTCAGGATTGGGTGATCTTCCTGTACATTCCATGCTATAGCATGACTGCAGTGGCCATAGTATGACCCTGAGGTACGGAGACAGGATGTCCGTTTCACGTGTTCTTATTTCTAATGCTGGCCACTTTAGGTACTACCATTATCTGGCTGGTATATCCTACAATTTGTACCTACAGGGTGTTTAGAAACCTTGGTAAATCAAATCTTTTTATTGAAAGGTTCTATTTTCTTATTCTGGAATACCATTGTTTCAAATAAAATAATGTTCATTATACGAGAGAAATAAATAAGTAGTAAATACCCAAATACCCACTCTTTGAGTAGCCATCAGTATTTATGCTATTTGGATTTGTAGGTCAGTGAACTCTGTAAATTTACTCAGAAAAAGGACCTCTATGGGCCCGCAAAAGGTTCAATCGGATCCAAAAAGTAAACCAACAAATTTTGTGTTGAAAATATCTGTCAAATTTCGCCAAAAGTGGACACAACATTCGAGAGTCATGGTAAACCAAACCGATAAACCAAATGCAAAATCCTCGAGATGAAACATAAAACATTGAACTTAAAGCTGTGTCCACTCATAGTCGACGGCAGTCGATCGACGAGAAGAATCTATGTTTTCGAGGCAGTGTCACTGTGTGTACTTGTACTTGTAGTCGGTACAAGTACTTTAAATGTACTTGGTACTTGCGATGAAAAGTACAATTCAAGTACTTGAACTTTGTACTTGCAAGTACAATTTTTCCAACTCTGCCAGTGTGGACAGTTTCAGTCGATGGCCGTCAACTATGTGTGGACACAGCGTTAAACACAAAACTCCCTTGGATAAGCACCATACCCACTATTTATTTCCTGATAACTACACACAAGCCTAAAGGTCGCATACCTATTTACAGCTACTTCAAGCGGCAAATGCTCGTATGATAACTGATAAATGATAACGGTGCTATGGCAAGAGACATTCCAGTTGAAAATCAATGTGAGATTATTGGCATGTGGTAAAAGGTAAAAGGCGATAAAGGTTATCAATCCGGATGAAATTTTTGCTGTTCAATGAAGATTAAAGTCCTTTCAATTTCAACTTGCAACACATTCTTCAATATTCAACAATTTAAATAGGTAATATTCATTAGCTAAATTCCCTTTAAGTATGAGCTATTCATCTTGTACCAAAGTCAGAAGTTTCGTCTGGGTTTCGTTTTTTGGATCATTTTCTATCTTCAAAAGCACAAGTTAATTTTACTTACGACATACTTTTGTCCGACAACCGCGATTTTTCCAACTCACCTGAAACATCAAACAAAACATTAAAACGTTAGACAAATCGTTAGGTAGTCAATCTTTAATTAATATGTAGGTATAATAATCTTGATTAATAATACTATCCATTTTGATTTAATTAATTAATAATTACTTTGATATCAGTTTTTATATTCGCCATTTGTAGCTGAATTTACTGCTGAATATAGTGCTGACGAAAACGCAAACCCCGTCTGAACACAAGAAAGGGCGAGGAAAAAGAAGAGAGGAGATTTGTAGCTGAATCTGGGTGCCTACTGCCTTTGAAGCAATGACATTAAAAGCAAATAACATGATACAAGCAAAATGTCAGACATAGCTCACCTCACAAGAAAACGGGTAGACGGGTGGGTACCTCATAAAACAGTTCCATTGAAATGAAAAGTTTGCTTATAAATTCTGTTTTTTTTTTTTTTTTTTTTTTTTTTTTTTTTTTTTTTGGGGGGGGCAACACTGAAGGGGGTCTGTCTAATAGACCCGAAATCGAAGGGAGGAGGATAGCATATAGGAGAAAGCCAGCTGTTCCGAGAACGAATCTAATCCGTTTGGGATAAATTTCGCCTCGGGCTGGAAACAAATTGGGGCCTTTTTAAGACGTAAGAAATCGCTGGTCTAGCAGTAGGTAGCAGAATACCTAATCGCTAGTCTGCTAAGAGTGGTAAGTAGCAGAACAACAACCTCTAGTACCAAAGTTTCCACCCAACCTAATGCTCGAAACAGTCAGCAGTCACAGGAAAAGAAAAATTCCTACACTGCTACTTACACTCTTTCTCCCTTCCTGTAAAATGGCTACACTTTAGTTCTTCTCTTCCTCCTTAGTTTTCCCCGAATGCCATCTCATCCATTTTACTTAGATATTTTAATATTTAAATTAATATTGGTACATTATTACTGTCGACTCAGACTAAAAAGACCCATTATGCCAACAGTTTGTCTTTCCTATAAGAAGAGAGATTCATATTTTAATTAGTACATGATAAATCATTTATTTCATCTTTCCATTGTTATCTAAGTCCTACAAGCTACATAGCTTAGATCAGCTCATCAGAATTCTATTTTTACGATAATGAGAATTCCATCAGTATTAATGAGTCAATGGACTGTCGGCATAAGAGGGTAGAGAGAGAAGGGATACTGTCAATAAAGTTTCAAACAGCCATACCACACCCATCCCACAAAAACGATCACACCACCGTCCCTTTCCATTTTACTAGCAACACGAGACCTTTGAGAATTACCTTTTCAAATGGGAGACAGGGAGGGGGAGAGGTAGGGGAAAAGGAGGGGAAATAGTGATGAAGGTTGACCGATATAATAGGAGAATACTTAGTAAGGAGGAGAAGGAGAAGTAATGAGGGGAGGAGGGAGACCTAGGTATCTCAGTGAATAAAATGAATGTGTAACTTAGTTTGTGGATCCAAACTTTACACAGTGCCACCTTTCTTTCTAAGGAGTGTATTGGATTGGAAATCATATCCTGTCCTCCAATTGTTATACTTAAGTAGGTAGGTATAGAATTTACATTTATAAAATACTCTAAAAGCAAAGCAAAGCTGGAAGGAGAAAAAAAATCCAAGGGATATTAACCTAATGAAAATTGAAAATGGGCGCTCCGAAAAAGAACAGGGCGTTGCCATTTCAACATTCTATTTCTATTAAAAAGTCAGGTAAGGGGGGGGGGTGCACCACATAAATTCCGACAAAAGGGGAGGAAAACCACTGCCAAATCCATTCGAAAACAAAAATAATAGAGAGAGGGAAAAATAGAACAACCTAATAATATTAGTCTTTATTGCTTTTGCCTTATCAGAAACAATAATAAAAGAAAAACCTTTCTACTTACCTATCTTTGTCGTTTTTTACTTTCATTTTTTTTTTTTCTTTCTTTCTTTTTTTTTTGCTCAGGTATCCTTCTTACCCTCTTGAAAGTTTTTCCAGTCAAAATCCATTAAACCGAGGAAGGTATGCCAACATAATGGAAAACCTTGACATTTGGGGACACGAAAAGGCTAAAGCAAATTTCGAGCAATAAATATTACCTTTCGATAGCCCCACAGGATACACCGTTTGCCAATTTGAGAGAACAAGTCCCCAAAATGTTCAACTTTTTTAGAAGACTGTTCTCAAATAATGGGATTTTTTCAATTAGACCAGTAAGAAAATCCTAAGCTCCTTAGAAATCTCGAGGTTATTCACATTTCGTGGCGGAGGTACCTGCCCTAGCACAAAATCCCACCGAAAATGACTTAAATTTATCAGTACATGTTAGCATTATTTTAGCGTTATTACGTGAGCATTCATAATCACATGAACTTTGCATTCACATACTCAACATTATAACTTTCACTAAAAGGACAACCAAAAATACCGGTAGGTACTTGGCTACTTTTATTATAAGTTTGTCTTTTACATAAAGGTAATGTTACACCAAGTGCGGATCGTTTGCAAACAGTGTTTGCAATCATTTTTCCACAAACATTGGCTTGCAAACAGCGTTCGTGTGTGCGCAGAGTTGATCCGGCTGCTGTCGGTTTTTCTACAAAAGCTAAAGGTATAATGTTACACCAAGCACGCATTGTTTGCAAACGTTCACAAAGGTTTGCAAACAATGCGCGCTTGGTATAACATTACCTTAAGTTTGTCATTATCATTATGTATTGACTGGACAGTCTAAAGGTAATGTTACACCAAGCGCACATTGTTGCAAACCTTTGTGAACGTAACATTACTTTAAAACTCAGAGTAAAGCACTCTCTAAAATAATTTGCAAATAATAATAATATGTTACAATTTCCTTATTTATTATAGGATAAAATTACTCCAAATTGAAAACAAATTAGTAGGGCGTGTCCCATTTTCAATCTTGTTTACATTTCATCAAACATCAATTTCAATAGAATTAAAAGAAGGTAAAGGATTTTTTATGCTATACCTACACTGCCTATAGGCAAAATGATGTGGGTAAAAGGGTAAACACCTAAATGATGTGAAAGGTAAGTCAGGTAAGTGACTAACACTCGTATTTATGAATAAGAATGATCGTTCTTAGATCAGTCTCAAGTCAAAATTGACCAATCAAATGCCTTGAGACTATGCTTAGCACGAACTTAAGAGCCAGCATTTTGTTCATAAATATGGGTGTAAGTGCTTTACAAAAGGGAGAACGTATTTCCCCCTTTTAAAATAAGAAGGTACCTACACATTTTCCCTCATAGAATGAGAAGGTATTTTCCCTCTTGGAATGAGAAATAGGGGGTAGCAATTTCAGCAAAAACCCCACTACCCAAATTACTCCAAGTTCAAATACCTTTCAAAATTACGTATACCACCGACTGTGTATTGTGTATTCTTTGCACGTTATCACATTTGAAGTAACAACAATTAAGGCACACAACTCTCCAAGGTTAATAAGTTGACACCTACCTAGTGAGAAATGTAATAGGGAGTCCATAACACAAGTGAAATACCTCGGTGAGAAAATAACAGGGAGTCCATTAATAAGTGAAATACCTCGCGGACGGGACGTGAAAAGTGACGGAATCGTCGAAAATAAATCTCGCACATGTAAGTTACACTCAGGTGCACACATCCCATACGTCATACGCAGTAGGTGCATTACTATGTCTCCATACACCATACAGTATGATCATGTGAAGAACAGCGTTTGTTTGAAGATAAATACTGGTAGGTAGGTAGATCTGTGAGCAAGACTGGACGTTAAAAGTTGGCAACACTCTGTATCTTTGTAAAATAAATCTCGCACATGTAAGTTACACTCAGGTGCACACATCCCATACGTCATACGCAGTAGGTGCATTACTATGTCTCCATACACCCTACAGTATGATCATGTGAAGAACAGCATTTGTTTGAAGATAAATACTGGTAGGTAGATCTATGAGCAAGACTGAACGGTAAAAGTTGGCAACACTCTGTATCTTTGTGAAGGAATTTTTATTTGGTTTGAGACTTAAAATGCCGCCACTGACCGCTACTCACTTTTAAGACTGCCTACTTCATTGTCCTCAGAAGGTTAAATGCACTCCTGCATTCCTAGTGCGAATCCGAAAAACTTGGACCCCACCGGGAATGGAACGCTGACCTCCTGCATGTTAGGCAAGTGTGATGAGCACAGACGTAGCCCGTGCGTGGGATGGGCAAGTGCTTATTACACAGGAGAGTTCAAGGGTGAAGGATAGACTATCACGTTATGACTGTGTGGTGAGTACTTGAGTGTAGGTAGTGCCAAGTAGTTCAATTTCATTCAATCCCGGGTCAAACTGAACGCGAACATCACACGAAGTCCGTATGACCAAACGAGGAAATATGAGTTGTGTCTAATATCTGCTCAGAATTTGAGACAGAAAAAGGAAGAACTACACATTCGTAAAAAGATGGATATGACTAAATCGAAGAAAGATTTTACGGTTGTAGAGGAAGAGAGGAAAGAGTGAGGGAGGAACAGAGAGAGAGGGAGGGACACAGAGAGAGAAATGAAGAAAGAGAGAGAAATTAATGAAGGAAGAAAGAAAGAGAGTGGAAAATAGAAACAATAAAATCAACAATTTCGTTGAAAGAATATCAACATACAACAATCTTTGTCAAAGCATCGCTCACGCACATCGATGGAATGTTATAGACCAAACAAAGATTAGAAACACACGATTAAACAAATCCACACACATGGCTAAACAAAATCTAAGCGCGATCAGATCGCCTGATCAAAACAAAAACCGATTCCGTGTGTTGCGTGGTATTTGGCCTTGGGAAAGTTCACTTACCTCTCGAGAGGCCCCGTATAACCGGGGAGACATTATGGTTCGACTACTAACAGGTCCTAATGATATCAGGCCGTATAGGCAAATCTACGAGTAAGTCCAACCTGTCAACAATTCTCTTTTGGCAGCATATAACAAATAACAAACAAGATTAACATTACCACAATGCCTATTCTTTAATGTGACGATATTAAAGTGAGTCCTCGCTAAGTGAATTTTGGCTTTAGATTTGATCTTTAGGCATTTTTGTATTGAATAGGCTAATAGCAAAAAATATGCCAAAATTAATTTACTTTAGAATGCTACTAAACACATTATATCAGAGATTCATACATTCACAGTAACTCGAGTCAAGATGAATCTACATAGATTCTAGAAGGTGGTCTCTCTTATCACAAGCTTTGCTTGATAAAGCACACTCATTGCAAAAATGCAAATCGATAAATTAAAGAGCAGGCAATAATAAAATGCACGTATTATTGTTATGATCAAGTAGACATAATTATGATCAACAAGATTTATTGTTTAAATTGATCTTTGTATCGTGGATAATGAATTGATCACAGATCAATTTTTATTACTATTGGTCTTTGTGTTGTTGACAACAATGACAGCTACTCGCTACTCGACACACACGTCATATTGTACGTAGGTATCTTGGTATCTAAATACAAATAAAGTTATATCTATGAAGTATTGACACAATAAGATTAAGATGGGTGTTATGAATCGATTTAGAATAGTTCCCCGCCTGAGCAGGTATCAAGGAACAGAAAACAGTGAGAAGAAGTTGCACAAGATCTCTTCAGAAAGAAATACTGACTGGAAAGGCTTCCTGATTATGCATCACCCGTGTAATAGGACTGAGACTGATTGTGTACTGTAGGAAAAATACTATTCAAAGACATCCTACACCTGAGCGCAAGCGCAATTTTACATTTAGGTACTATCCATGGTATTCATCATGATCAGAATTGACTGTATTAGTTTGCCGGCATCATCAGGGTAAGGATCCCTTCAGAAATCCAAATCCCAAAAGATCGCAAAATATTAGTAGATTCGTAGAAGCTTAACCCATCCTTTAGAGGCCCCTACACTTGAGCCTCGGAATGGGCTTTTTATCTATTGAACTGAGCTGAATACTAGTAGTAATCATGAAGTGGCCTCAAATTACAAAGTTGTTAGGTATGCAAGAAGACCCGATAAAGACAGGATGGGCTGGGTCTTCCCAGGGTATTATAGCTATTAGTGAGCGCAGTAGTTGCTGATGTCCCGACCTTAGTCGCAATGATTACCATAGGTAAGTACAGTAGAACAGTTACTGGATGGCTCCATAACATATGGTCAGTAAGTGCTAATAGTACAGTACGAAAAACACCATAGCTCATTGCAAAATCGGTCACATTTTAGCTAAATTTTCTTGAGGGGTGAACGCTAATTGTACCAAAAACAGAAGTCCGTTTTTAAACAGGCCATAACATATGGTCAGTAAGTGCTAATAGTACAGTACGAAAAACACCATAGCTCATTGCAAAATCGGTCACATTTTAGCTAAATTTTGAGGGATGAACGCTTCTTGTACCAAAAACAGAAGTCCATTTTTAAACAGTTACACACTACACAGTGCTTCTTAAGGAAGAAGGGCCTATGTGAATACGGGGCACAAAAATAACATGGTATAAGCTAAAGACTTGAAATTTGGTATGTAGTTCACAAATGTGATAAGGATGCAATACAAAACGTTTGGTTAAAACACTGTAGCCAATTTTTTTTATTATTTCTTTTAAGTGGCAGGGTTCTCCTGGAGGAGCTCTTCCACCCAACCACTTTTTTTTTCTTTCCCTGTGAGCCTTCAAGATACACTTACATCCTTATGAAGAGAATTTTATACCTACTTTGTAATTTAGTTGCTGATTAATTCAGCAAATTCCGCACTGTTAATATGTCTCCGATACGCAACACGACACCGACAGTCGTGGGTCGGTAATTTCAGTAGTTATCAGAAACATACATTGTCTGTTTTTGCTGACATTAACTAAGCAGGACACAGGTTTGTCAACATGTCAGTTTTCCGTTCGGCCTGCGGGTAGACGGGTAGAGTATGGTAATGGTCTGCAAGTCTACCAGTAGGTATACCAGATGTGTAATTGATCACCCGGTTCAAAGTGGCTATCGAAATTTGCACCACCACTTTCGTTTTCCTCGTAAAAAGACCTTTAATTTGATATATAGGTCGACCAGGTTTGGATAAGTCCTTCTATGGATCTATGGGAAGAGACAGACAGACGACACCATAGCGAATACAATAGTCCGTCCACTATACCTTTGATTGTTACTATTGTAATTTAATAAAGGAAGGACGGACTAAAAAGACGACCAGACCATTTTTCTAGTCAGTTCTAGGTATTTCTCCGATTCATAGGCACACAGTAGTAAAAGGTATATGTAAATATTCTTCTGAGAAGCAATTTTTCAAAAAGAAACAGAAAGATGTCGAGATAGCTTATTTACAAGAAGTATAAGACATTCAAAGGCCCATCATTCAAATCAATGGCAATTCAGACGAAGCGAAGGCCAATAAAGACATTCAGAAAATAGTTTTCTACGGTACACCCATATGTTTCGTCTCCATGAGGTGAAGGGACTTCCTGGTTTCCAAATTAAGGGACATTTCGACAGAATAACCTACGAATGTGAGCTAAAGTGAGTTTAGAATGCCGCACGGCGCGCCGAACAGGGTTTGTTTCGAGCAGGGTGGGCTGGGCTCAACTTAGTAGGTGAGGCACTGAATGTGATCAATGGTTATCTTAAATGTCTTGTATGCTAAACTGAAACTATATATAGCAAGCCTATGAATATAGTGTAATCGGGAACTATCGACAGCTCGAGGTTCAGATAGATTACAAACAAGAACCACTTTGCCGGTGGGATTGATCTGGTTAAAAATAAATGGCTGATGAAGTGAAGACCTGAGGAAACACCCTTGGCGAGTTAAAACAAATCTAGTAGAAATAAGAACTCAAGGAAGTTGAAGAAATTGGGAACTCAAGGAAGTTGGAAAAATTGCTAAGAGACAGTTCACTTACCTCGTAAACTATTACAGACCGAAAATGATCTGACTGAGACCCTATACCGACCGTATTCATAGGCTTGCTAATACGCCTTCGCCATTGATGAATGATAGACCACGTCTTCCTATAAGAGATTTCTTAATATTAACCCATATCTCAACAGATTCTATCCCCCTCCCCCGAAAATTTAATGACCATTTGCTCGAAGCGAAATTCAATGTCAATCACTTTCAATCCCAGGAAGGTGAATTCAGCGATGTTATTCATACAAATATTACGGATGCATTGCCAACTTATTGACTAGTCGTTAAACAACTTGAACGTATCCATATGGACGCAGTATTCCAAGAAAAGCGACAAAAGGGTTAACCACTCTTCATTATTGACTGGTGGTGAAACTTAAATGTATACCTATGGATGCAGAACCCCACGGAAAGCGACCAAAAAGGGTTAACCACTTTTCATTAAAATTCACTCATTTTGTTTCGTCGGTCTGTGTCTGTGGCGAATGAAAACTCTCCAATATTCACTCATCGCATTACTGCTGATATGAGTTGTACTTAAGTATTTTGATCACGAATCCATACATTCCATAATCCCCCCTCTTCCCCCACCCGGCTGTCATAACCTTGTAATTTTATTGTTGTGCTAAAGTTTGTTTCGCCAGTGGCGCCTCAGTTTGGCACTCGGGGGAAAACATTAGAGGAAGCCATGTTAGGTCTTAGTCGTTATAGCTTTATACTCTTTATTGGTTTACAAGGGAAACCCCAGCCCAAGGAGGGTGTCACGGGGTCATCATCATCATCACTCTTTATAAAGCAGCGTCTACTATTATAGTCAGACTGACATCGAACGCATTAAAGTAGGTAAGATTTTAGATTTTGGTGGAAGAAGAAAAAAAATTTTAGTGAGGAACGAACGTCTTTCAGGCGATGTCGATTGCTAGTGTGGACGCTGCTTGCCAGATCTACTAGCAACAATATTTTACTTACAGATCAGTTAATCAGTATTGCGTAATACCTTAATCAGTAATTGTTTTGATCAAAAGGGACATTACCTGTGAACACAGAAAAAGACAGAGCGTATTAGAATTTGGATTACAAGTAAACCTTTATACGAGTAGGTATAGAAAATACGACTGTGACATGTGATTGCAGACGTTAGCAATTGAAGCCTCCTTGTATTCAACAACACCGTTTCATTTCCCTATGGTCGAGGCAAGGTAAGATGGACTTGTTGGACCAAAGTGCACTCCCATTTAGGTCTTATTCACAATAGAGATGTGTAAGAGTGAGTGAGTTATTAAATAGCTACTCTGTTAGAGGAAGCCATGTTAGGTCTTAGTCGTTATAGCTTTATACTCTTTATTGGTTTACAAGGGAAACCCCAGCCCAAGGAGGGTGTCATGGGGTCATCATCATCACTCTTTATAAAGCAGCGTCTACTACTATAGTCAGACTGACATCGAACCCATTAAAGTAGGTAAGATTTTAGATTTTGGTGGAAGAAGAAAAAAGATTTTAGTGAGGAACGAACGTCTTTCAGGCGATGTCGATTGCTAGTGTGGACGCTGCTTGGCAGATCTACTAGCAACAATATTTTACTTACAGATCAGTTAATCAGTATTGCGTAATACCTATCCGGTAATTGTATTGATCAAAAGGGACTTTACCTGTGAACACAGAAAAAGACAGAGCGTCTTAGAATTTAGATTACAAGTAAACCTTTATACGAGTAGGTATTATAGAAAATACGACTGTGACATGTGATTGCAGACGTTAGCAATTGAAGCCGCTTGTATTCAACAACACCGTTTCATTTCCCTATGGTCGAGGCAAGGTAAGATGGACTTGTTGGACAAAAGTGCACTCCCATTTAAGTAGGTCTTGTTCACAATAGAGATGTGTAAGAGTGAGTGAGTTATTAAAAAGCTACTCTTTTCAGTGAACTACTGATTCAATTAATCAGATCCTCCCTATAGTCCTTATAGGTGTAGGGGTATCCCTGTATGTGTACTTGTGTAGGGATAAGGGAGTTCAGGTCTGACTCATTTACCGAGTAGCCCACTGAAAAGAGTAGTTCTTTTTTTTATAACTCACTCAATCTATCACTCTACTTCACAAACGTCAGCACTGATGAGGGACTTGAAAAAGACGACGGTTTCGGAAAACTTAATTTCAAGTTCCCACTCCTCCTCTAGTCTTGAAATCAATATTGCAGTATTTCCACTATCATATCTGTTACTCCACTCAATCCTCCATGCCCTGCTTTCGAATGGCTCTCATGCATGACATAGAATATGAGTCATTGCATACGTGTGGACAACACGATTTTTTTTGGGGGCCAAACATCTACAATAATCTACATATAACGCTGCAGAAGTCTCCCTCCCTTTCCTTCCCCTCTCCCTCTCTCATATTTATTTCCCTTACTATGAAGGTGTAACTCCATTTTCCTCCCTCCTACAATTCACACCTTGGGTATACTGTTGTAGAATACTTTTACATCCTAAACTCCAAGACAAGTCATCTCCGAGCTATCCTTCTTTCGTCTGTCCTTATGTCTTTCCTCATTTTACCACTTCGAACTGTTTCGTCCATCCCATCTGTTAAAGTAGGTCCTTGTTGTCCTATGTGATGGCTTGAACTTTGTATTGTTGAGGGGTTTCCTGTTATTCTTTACGTGATTGATTACGGGTCAGCCCAATCCTCCTCAATGCAGTCTTTGGGCTACAATGACTTTATTTGGACTCAGTCTGGTCTGAAACGGGGAGAAAATCTAAAGAAGCAATATTTCACTAAGGTCCAAGAAGTGAAAAAGACTATTAAAACCAAAGATGATGAGCAACAAGTAAGCACTCCTCCACCCACAGAATTAACCATTCATTTTGGCATTTCATTGAAACGAGCACACCAAATGAAACAAGTGTTCCCAATTGAAGAACAGAAACGGGAAAGACGTGTGTAACGTAATTCACCAAAGGATTCCAAGTTATAATGGTTTTCTGGAGAGTTTAGGTCAATTCGTAATAAAAAGCTGTCTTGAGATTTTTGTCTTCAAATAAGGAATTCTCCAGACACTTGCCGAGTGTAGGAGAACTCACATCTACTGCTAATAACTGTTGAAGTGGTTACGTAAGATAACTTCGTAAATCGTTGTGACAATTCAACTGTCACAACGAGCCTTTCACTCGGATTTGCTCACCAATTAATTTTTACTTTCATGAGGAAAGACATAAGGACAGACGAAAGAAGGATAGCTCGGAGATGACTTGTCTTGGAGTTTAGGATGTAAAAGTATTCTACAACAGCATTCCCAAGGTGTGAATTGTATTAGAAGGGAGGAAAATGGAGTTACACCTTCATAGTAAGGGAAATAAATATGAGAGAGGGAGAGGGGAAGGAAAGGGAGGGAGACTTCTGCAGTGCTTTAATTACAAGATTGCATGATATAATCGTACCTACATATATTGTAAAGGAAGGTAGGTATATTAGTACAGTAAGTACAATTATGAGAGAGGGAGAGGGGAAGGAAAGGGAGGGAGACTTCTGCAGTGCTTTAATTACAAGATTGCATGATATAATCGTACCTACATATTATATTGTAAAGGAAGGTAGGTATATTAGTACAGTAAGTACAATATACAATACAACCCAAATGTAATCGGGTCAAAATTTCGATGGTCAGTTTTTAGTGCCAAAACACGTTTTGAGGTCCCTAGAGCCTAAATCCTAGGGATGCCTAAAGCCTTAAGTACAATATACAACCCAACTTCTATGCAGGTAATGTCTAGGAGAAAATGCTACTTACAAACTTTTTGACGAATCAAAACCAAAGCTGAAACTCTTTTGCAAATTTGTAATCCCAAGGAAAGACCGATCAAGCTTGTAACATGAATGAGGGACTGCTAAGTCTACTAAGGAATTAAATACAAAAGGAGAAAAAGGTGTTGATTGGATACACATAAACATCAAGATTACAAAAAAAAAGATAATACCTCAGTAATTAAGTAATTATACAGGGATAAATTACGGTAGAGACAAAATAAATCTACAATGAATTATTTCGTACTTTCGTAGATATACCCTGTATAACTGTACATTTACGTACATAAATGCTTTGCAACATATAAAAGAAACAAATATCACGATAAATAAAAATGCTAACATTTACCTCTCGTTTTTTTTTTATATTTTTATGGATCTTCCAAAGCATCCCCATTATCTCACGGGAGACACGGGGGTATCCCATTTCAAATTTGGCTGCCTGCTCTAATTAGCCCCAGAATGAATGAGTATTTTCATACATTAACATTACATAGGTATGTAGGTACTTATGTAGATGTCCCAGATTTCAAATAATGCGTGCATACTGCATACATAGGGCTTAGAGCACATATACACCGCGGAGGTGAATACAATGTTTAAGCATAGGTGCATAATGCATATTATATCCACTCGTAAATGCAGCATACATTAAAAACACGAGTATGTTAATTTACGGACAAGTGAGATTAGGTGACCTTTACGAAAAAAAAAAAAAAAAAAAAAAAAATCATTTAAGGCACTTTAAGTTGATATGACCACTAAGTCGTAATTTTTCCTTTTCCAGAACTAAAAATAAATGGACTTTTTTCGACGGAAGGCTGCTAGGGATCGAGTGGTTTTTCAGTTTTTATATGCTGAATAGAAACATTAAGCTAATTTTATTGATGGCCTAATTTGACCTTAGGGCAACTCTCATCTGATGCGATAGACCTTAAATAGAGTCATCCAATATACGACAGTAAAGCAGTCCTCGGCCTATAAAATATTCTATTGTAATTCTCTAGTATCCATTCGAGTAATTCTATTTGCATTTCAAATAGACCCTGATGGATAAGTATGGTGTGCACTACTGCTGTCACTGCTGTATTTCTATATTTGAGGGGAGGAAACCAATTCGTCCAAAACCAGTTTTTTGCTACCAATTGGGTCCGGGTGTTACTGGTAGGGTTAGGTTGAAACACAGAAGGGAGCTTTCTTTTCACCTGTCGTAAGCTCTGAATAAGCTTAACCGAACAATTTTGGTGGCATTGTATTGAAAAATCTCGGAAAATTATGCATGGGATTTAAGTAGGACATAAAGGAGAATCATTTCTTCTACTGCTGAACGGGAGAGAACAGAAAACGAACGTTGTAATAGTTATTGTTAAAAATTAAAACTCTTATTTTATTTCATCCAAGTCTTACAGCCTATACGGGACCCAATTTGGGTAGTCGGCTACCTTAAGCAAAAATGGTCATGGGGACCGGAATTGGCAGTTCTTCCGCTATTTACACACCTAATGTTGGCAGGAACTTGTGGACATTATCAAGCAAGGTTTATTGCCCAAGGCAGTTCACTACCACCCAACCTAACCTTTGAGGAGAGAATACCAGGTGAATCTTAATTTTTTTGAAAGTTTAAATTCCCAAAAACCTTTAGTATTTTTTTAAGAAGCATTCCAGTTGACTTTTGGCGTTGATTTTTGTGGAGCACAATTAAGAAAAAGTAAAATAATTACTTGTGAATAACTTGTGAGTGTAAATTCATACAAGAAGTTCAGACCACTAGAAAACACTTCTTAGTGACTAAGGTTGTAAGTACAGCCTACCAAGCTACAAGTCACGTTTTTCCCTACAAAACATGTACCTACTTATTACAACTCATGTACAAAAGGAAGGAAAATCAATTCCCCTGATTATGTGTGGCTACATTAGGAGAGTACAGTAAAAAAGAAAATTACTTTCAACCATTTCCCAACCAGCATGGTTATTTTGCAAATAGAAAAAATAGTACGAGAAACGCTTGGGCAGAAGCCTAAGGTCTTTGGGGTGGAAAAGCGACCAACAGGGGCCCACCGACGGAAAAATATGGGTCAGTGATTGCCCAAACCGGGTTGGGTTCACAGGTCAAAACTTGCAACCCGCCCATAGATGTTTTTTTTTTTTTTTTTTTTTACTCCTGGATAGATGCCCATGAGAAAATCCCTCTGAATTGGAGCTCGAATCTATTCTATATGTCTGATTTCACAGTCCAAATGTCAAGGATTCAAAGCCGAACCACAATCATACCTTAAACTTGGTTGAACTCTTGGGATCAGTTTGATTGGTTGATGTAAAAATTTTCGGCCAATCAGATTGCTTAATCCAAAAGTTAAACTGAACCCGAGTTTCAACCCCAATTGTGGGCATTAATATCAAAAGCAAAGTTTGGTCACCACTCGTCTAAAGGTAGACAGAGGAAAAATATGGGTTGGGCGCCAGCAATATGTATACTTTGCTGTGAGCATTTCCCCCCTCCCTCTTCCCTTCTCCCCCTCCCTAATATGACTTTCATCCCCACCTTTCCATTCCCTCGCAAAAAGGGTGCAGGGTAATGATTCAAAATAGGGGGAGGAAGGGAAAGAGAGGGAGGGAAAACAGAGGAGAGGGGGAGAGAGGGAGGGAAGACGGAGGGAGGAAGAGAAAGCGAGGGAAAAAAGGGGGAGAATTTCCTTTATAAAATGTATAGTTTGCTCACTTTCAAATCTTTCATAACTTTACCTCCCCCTCTCCCCTACCAAACCCTCTCCTGTCCTAACAGCACTATCATTAGGAACAAATTGCACTCCTCGTTTTCCTCTACTTTGTACGAAATCACCCCTCAAATGTTTTGTTTGCATCCAGATTTCAGGTCATGATTTGACCTATTTCCTATTGTCACTACTTCCTTTAACTTTTAAGATCCCCCCCCCGCGGTTTTTTTTTTTTTTTTTTTTTTTTTTTTTTTTTTTTTTTTTTTTTAGGGGCAACACTGAAAACACTGAAGGGGGTCTGTCTAATCGACCCGAAATCCGAGAACGAATCTAATCCGTTTGGGATAAATTTCGCCCCGGGCTGGAAACAAATTGGGGCCTTTTTAAGACGTAAGAAATCGCTGGTCTAGTAGTAAGTAGCAGAATACCTAATCGCTAGTCTGCTAAGAGTGGTAAGTAGCAGAACAGCAGCCACCAACTTATGCTCACACAGTCACAGGAAAAGAAAAATTGCTACACTACTCCCTTCCTCCAAAATGGCTACACTTTAGTTTTTCTCTTCCTCCTTAGTTTTCCCCGAATGCCATCTCATCCATTTTACTTTCTGCACTAATGAAAGGAAATGTGCCACCAGGACGGGACGAGAACGTCAAAACTAATTTATCATATACAGGGTGTTCAAAGGAAATGGGTAGACAAATTACAGGGTGGTTTTCGAGTCAGAGAAAGTGGGTACGCATTAGGAGGGTTTTAGGGGGGGCAATACTGCGTTTACTCGTAGCAGAGGACAGGGGTAATTTATGTGTTTTATGGGAACAAGGGGGGGGGGGGGTTTTACAAGTCAAAGGTATTTTTTTTTTTTTTTTTTTTTTTTTTGTTGGAGGATGTATGTAGGTACTCATACCTACAATTTTTGAGAGTACCTACTGTAATTTGCGAAATATCTTCAGACCATGTATTTTATTCTTGTGAATTGTTATACTTAAGGTAGGTAGGTATAGAATTTACATTTATAAAAATACTCTAAAAGCAAAGCAAAGCTGGAAGGAGAAAAAAAATCCAAGGGATATTAACCTAATGAAAATTGAAAATGGGCGCTCCGAAAAAGAACAGGGCGTTGCCATTTCAACATTCCATTTCTATTAAAAAGTCAGGTAAGGGGGGGGGGGCGGTGCACCCCATAAATTCCGACAAAAGGGGAGGAAAACCACTGCCAAATCCATTCGAAAACAAAATAATAGAGAGAGAGGAAAAATAGAACAACCTAATAATATTAGTCTTTATTGGTTTTGCCTTATCAGAAACAATAATAAAAGAAAAACCTTTCTACCTACCTTTGTCGTTTTTTTCTTTCTTTTTTTTTTTTTTTTTTTTTATTATTATTATTATTGTTTTTGCTCAGGTATCCTTCTTACCCTCTTGAAAGTTTTTCCAGTCAAAATCCATTAAACCGAGGAAGGTATGCCAACATAATGGAAAACCTTGACATTTGGGGACACGAAAAGGCTAGAGCAAATTTCGAGCAATAAATATTACCTTTCGATAGCCCCACAGGATACACCATTTGCCAATTTGAGAGAACAAGTCCCCAAAATGTTTGACTTTTTTAGAAGACTGTTCTCAAATAATGGGATTTTTTTTAATTAGACCAGTAAGTAAATCCTAAGCTCCTTACACATCTCAAGGTTATTCACATTTCGTGGCGTACCTGCCCTGGCACAAAATCCCGCCGAAAATGACGCCGAAAGCACAAAACTTTCTAAACACATTAAGCAAGCTCCAAATTGAAAACAAATTAGTAGGGCGTGTCCCATTTTCAATCTTGTTTACATTTCATCAAACATCAATTTCAATAGAATTAAAAGGAGGTAAGTAAAGGTTTTTTTTATGCTATACCTACACTGCCTAGGCAAAATGATGTGGGTAAAAGGGTAAACACCTAAATGATGTGAAAGGTAAGTCAGGTAAGTGACTAAGTGCTTTACAAACGGGAGAACGTATTTCCCCCTTTTAGAATAAGAAGGTACCTACACATTTTCCCTCATAGAATGAGAAGGTATTTTCCCTCTTGGAATAAGAGTGCTTATTTATACTGCTCGCATAGGACTGAAAAGTCCCTTTACTTCAGCAGTAGGCTACTACTATTATTGTGGTTAAATTCTCAAATTATAATAGGACTGAAAAGTCCCTTTACTCCAGCAGTAGGCTACTACTATTATTGTGGTCAAATTCTCAAATTATATTGAGGGATTCCATCCCTCGGCTGGGATTGAACCCACGCCCTCCTGTTTACCAGGCGAGCGCCTTGACCACTACACCACCGAGGCAGGTAGTGAGAAATAGGGGGTAGCAATTTCAGCAAAAACCCCACCACCCAAATTACTCCAAGTTCAAATACCTTTCAAAATTACGTATTATACCACCGACTGTGTATTGTGTATTCTTTGAACGTCGAGTGGTTTTTCAGTTTTATATGCTGAATAGAAACATTAAGCTAATTTTATTGATGGCCTAATTTGACCTTAAGGCAACTCTCATCTGATGCGATAGACCTTAAATAGAGTCATCCATATACGACAGTAAACAAGGTCCTCGGCTATAAAATTATCTATGTAATTCTCTAGTCATCCATTCGAGTAATTCTATTGCATTTCAAATAGACCCTGATGGTAAGTATGGTGTGCACTACTGTGTCACTGTGTAATCTCTATATTTGAGGGGAGGAAACCAATTCGGTCCCAAAACCAGTTTTTTGCTACCAATTGGGTCCGGGTGTTACTGTAGGGTTAGGTTGAACACAAAAGGAGCTTTCTTTTCACTGTCGTAGCTTCTGAATAAGTACCGAAAATTTTGGTGATTGTATTGAAAAATCTCGGAAAATTATGATGGATTAAGTAGGAATAAAGGAGAATCATTTCTTCTACTTGTGAACAACAGAAAAACGAACGTTGTAATAGTATTGTTAAAAATTAAAACTCTTATTTATTTCATCCAAGTCATTACAGCTATACGGGACCCAATTGGTAGTCGACTACCTTAAGAAAAAAGGTCATGGGACCGAATTGGCGTTCTTCCGTATTTAACACCTAATGTTGAGGAACTTGTGGACATTATCAAGCAAGGTTATTGCCCAAGGCATTCACTACCACCCAACCTAACCTTGAAGAGAGAATACCAGTGAATCTTAATTTTTTTGAAGTTTAAATTCCCAAAAACCTTTAGTATTTTTTAAAGACATTCCTCAGTTGACTTTGGCGTTGATTTTTGTGGAGCACAATTAAGAAAAAGTAAATTATTACTTGTGAATAACTTGTGATAAATTCATACAAGAAGTTCAGACCACTAGAAAACACTTCTAGGACTAAGTTGAAGTACACCTACAAGCTACAAGTCACTTTTTCCCTACAAAACATCAATATACTTTGCTACCTCTAATGCTAATTTCACTGGATTCAGGATTGGGTGATCTTCCTGTACATTCCATGCTATAGCATGACTGCACTGACCATAGTATGACCCTGAGGTGCGGAGACAGGATGTCCGTTTCACGAGTTCTTATTTCTATGCTGGCCACTTTAGCTACTACCATTATCTGGCTGGTATATCCTACGATTTGTACCTACAGGGTGTTTAGAAGCCTTGGTAAATCCAATCTTTTTATTGAAAGGTTCTACCTATTTTATTCTGGAATACCATTGTTTCAAATAAAATAATGTTAATCATACGAGAAAAATAAATAGTAGGTAAATACCCACTCTTTGAGTACCCATCAGTGTTTATGCTATTTGGATTTGTAGGTCAGTGAACTCTGTAAATTCCAGAAAAAGGACCTCTATGGGCCCGCAAAAGGCAAAAGGTTCAATTGGATCCAAAAAGTAAACCAACAAATTTTCTCTGTGTTGAATATATCTGTCAAATTTCGACAAAAGTGGACACAACATTCGAGAGTCATGGTAAACCAAACCGATAAACCAAATGCAAAATACTCGAGATGAAACATGAAACATTGAACTTAAAGCCGTGTCCACTCATAGTCGACGGCGGTCGATCGACAAGAAGAATCTATGTTTTCGAGGCAGTGTCACTGTGTGTACTTGTAGTCGGTACAAGTACTTTAAATGTACTTGGTACTTGCGATGACAAGTACAATTCAAGTACTTGAACTTTGTACTTGCAAGTACAATTTTTCCAACTCTGCCCTGGTGTGGACGGTTTCAGTCGACGGTCGTCAACTATATGTGTGGACACAGCGTTAAACACAAAACTCCCTTGGATAAACACCATACCCACTATTTATTTCCTGATAACTACACAAGCCTAAAGGTCGCATACCTATTTACAGCTACTTCAAGCGGCAAATGCTCGTATGATAACTGATAACGGTGCTATGGCAGGAGACATTCCAGTTGAAAATCAATGTGAGATTATTGGCATGTGGTAAGTAAAAGGCGATAAAGGTTATCACTCCGGATGAAATTTTTGCTGTTCAATGAAGATTAAAGTCCTTTCAATTTCAACTTGCAACACATTCTTCAATATTCAACAATTTAAATAATATTCATTAGCTAAATTCCCTTTAAGTATGAGCTATTCATCTAATACAAAAGTCAGAAGTTTCGTCTGGGTTTCGTTTTTGGATCATTTTCTATCTTCAAAAGTACAAGTTAATTTTACTTACGAAATACTTTTGTCCGACAACCGCAATTTTTCCAAGACTCACCTGAAACATCAAACAAAACATAAAAACGTTAGAAAAATCGTTAGGTAGTCAATCTTTAATTAATATGTAGGTATAGTAATCTTTATTAATACTATTATCCATTTTGATTTAATTAATTAATAATTACTTTGATATCAGTTTTTATATTCACTATTTGTAGCTGAATTTACTGTTGAATATAGCGCTGACGAAAAACGCCATCAACCCCATCTGAACACAAGAAAGGGCGAAGAAATAGAAGAGAGAAGATTTGTAGCTGAATCTGGGTGCCTACTGCCTTTGAAGCAATGACATTTAAAGCAAAGAACATGATATAAGCAAAATGTCAGACATAGCTCACAAGAAAACGGATGGACGAGTACCTCATAAAACAGTTCCATTGAAATGAAAATTTTGCTGATAATATTTAATCACATTTTTGAGAGGATATTTTAATATTTAAATTAATATTGGTACATTATTACTGTCGACTCAGACTAAAAAGACCCATTATGCCAACAGTTTGTCTTTCCTTTAAGAAAAGAGATTCATATTTTAATTGTATGATAAATCATTTATTTCATCTTTCCATTGTTATCTAAGTCCTACAAGCTACATAGCTTAGATCAGCTCATCAGAATTTTATTTTTACGATAATGAGAATTCCAGTATTAATGAGTCAATGTCCAGTATTAATGAGTCAACCAATGAGACAACAATGTTGAAAATGATAAGGAAAAGGTCAGGCGATAGCTGTATTCCTATTTATTCATTCCTAAGTGAACCGTTTCCAGAAAGAAGGGCCTATGTTATGTTTGCTACTAACATATTAGGCCTCATTTTTCTGGGAACGATTGAAGTGTCCCGTGTCTCGTCCCGAAAAAAAAAAAATAATGATGATGATAATAATAATAATAAAATAGCTGTTTATTTTATTTTTAATCAACTACTTGGGTATACCAAAGTCCTTGAAAGAATTTAAACTATGTAAACACACTTAGGTGATAGTCAAATGTCGGTAGTTCCCGATTTCATACGATACACCTATATGAATTTTCTGACCTGACTTGGAAACGAACCACCAACCTCCAGATCCGAGGACAAAGAAATTGATAAACTGGTTAAGTTGTCAGCAAAAAAAAGACGAGGTGGTATTATACTCGTTACCCCGGATATGACCATAGTGGTTTGATAGGGTTTTGCCCTTTCACATCTTTCACATGAAAAAGTACAAAATCTTTGAAATAGGTAACTAATGAATCAAATTATTCTTGAATAACAGCAGAGATGTACATATTTTAATTTTTAATTGTACTTCAGAGGAATCTGATTCATTGTACATTTCCAGGAATTTTTGTTACTGTACTTCCACTTAACCAGTTAACCTCAGACTAATGGAATGGGGAAGAATTAATATGTACTTCTACTTATGCTCTATTATCAATTTATCATAAATCATAACATTCATAAGTTCAAAATCATACCACCGTCCACAGATAAGTGCTTTGAAATGAGTCATCATTGGATCAGCTTTTTTTTTTTTTTTTTTAAATTTATCAGTACATGTTAGCATTATTTTAGCGTTATTACGTGAGCATTCATAATCACATGAACTTTGCATTCACATACTCAACATTGTAACTTTCACCAAAAGGACAACCAAAAATACCGGTAGGTACTTATCAGTCAATTAACTATACATCCAGTATCTTGGATCCAGCAAGCACACACAGCTCAAGCATGATCAAGATTGCAAAATTTCCTACCCACACCTAATGAGCACCTACCTGTTGTTTTAATAAAACGTTTGCCGATTTCACTACATAGTGCATGGATATAAGATATCAATCTCACACACTGTATGTGGTAATCCCGTATGAGACAAAAGAATAAGCGGATTTTCACAAGGCATTTGCAAATCTATGTCGAAAGTATAATCGTCTTCAAAGACAATGCATTGTAGGAATTTGCAATCTGCACCATACCATCATACTCTCTAATGACTTCGTCACTAGGGGTGCAGTCATTAATTTATCTTCTAAAGAATCTAAATTGGAAAACAACCCGCTGCGCTAATGCTGGGGGCTGGAGGGTGACACCGTTTTCATTCCCGATATTCACTGTCAGTGATTGATGGGTCTTTGAAAAACTGCAAAAATTTCACTTTTTTAATACCTTTGAATGCACCACTCATTTTATCAGTGGGTAAAATTAATTCAAGTAAAAATTCAATTCAGTGATAAACAGAGACAACCACAATATGATGTTTATTTTTCCAAAATATGACTCTAAAAATATGACCTTTATGACCTTTATTTTCCTCAAATATGACATTTATTTTCCAAAAATATGACCTTTTCCGGAAAATAAAATAAAAAAAAACTTTATTTTTAACGAAAGAGTAGGTAAATGAGCTTTATTTTTGTTATTTTTTTTTTTTTATTTGTTGTATAACAGGATCAAGAGTGCTGCTATGTTGTCGACAGTAAAATTTAGTCTTTTTGAGACTTAAAATGCCGCCACTGACCGCTACTCACTTTTAAGACTGCCTACTTCATTGTCCTCAGAAGGTTAAATGCACTCCTGCAATCCTAGTACGAATCCGAAAAACTTGGACCCCGCCGGCAATGGAACGCGGACCTCCTGCATGCTAGGCAAGTGTGATGAGCACAGAAGCAGCCCGTGTGGGATAGGCAAGTGCTTATTACACAGGAGAGTTCAAGGGTGAAGGATAGACTATCACGTTATGACTGTGTGGTGAGTACTTGAGTGTAGGTAGTGCCAAGTAGTTCAATTTCATTCAATCCCGGGTCAAACTGAACGCGAACATCACGCGAAGTACCTATGTACGTATGACCAAACGAGGAAATATGAGTTGTATCTAATATCTGCTCAGAATTTGAGACAGAAAAAGGAAGAACTACTTACACATTCGTAAAAAGATGGATATGACTCAATTGATTAAAGATTTTACGGTTGTAGAGGAAGAGAGGAAAGAGGGAGGGAGGAACAGAGAGAAAGAAAAAAGAGGGAGAGGGAGGGACACAGAGAGAGAAATTAATGAAGGAAGAAAGAGGAAAATAGAAACAATAAAGTCAACAATTTCGTTGAAAGAATATCAACACGAAGGTGTGGAGAGAGAAGGGATACTGTCAATAAAGTTTCAAACAGCCATACCACACCCATCCCACAAAAACGATCACACCACCGTCCTTTTCCATTTTACTAGCAACACGAGACCTTTGAGAATTACCTTTTCAAATGGGAGACAGGGAGGGGGAGGGAGGGGAAAAAGGAGGGGAAATAGTGATAAAGGTTGACCGAGGTATAATAGGAGAATAGTAAGGAGGAGAAGGAGAAGTAATGAGGGGAGGAGGGAGACTTAGGTATCTCACAGAATAAAATTATCTGTAAACTAGTTTGTGGATCCAAACCATACACAGTGCCACCTTTCTTCCTTAAGGAGTGTATTGGATTGGATATCCTGTCCTCCGATATCAACATACAACAATCTTTGTCAAAGCATCGCTCACGCACATCGATGGAATGTTATAGACCAAACAAAGATTAGAAACACACGATTAAACAAATCCACACACATGGCTAAACAAAATCTAAGCGCGATCAGATCGCCTGATCAAAACAAAAACCGATTCGTGTGTTGCGCGGTATTTGGCCTTGGGAAAGTTCACTTACCTCTAGAGAGGCCCCGTATAACCGGGGAGACATTATGGATTGAATACTATTAACATTATGGTTCGACTACTAACAGGTCCTAATGATATCAGGCCGTATACAGGCAAATCCAAATCCGACCAGTCAACAATTCTCTTTTGGCAGCATTACAAACAAGATTAAAATTACTACAATGCCTATTCTTTAATGTGACGATGTTAATTAAAGCTTACCTATTCTTTAAAGTGACTGACGGTATTAAAGTGAGTCCTCTGCTAAGTGGATTTTGATTTTTGATTTGGGGCTTTGGGCGCTTTGGCAAATTTTGGACAATAGAGTAGTGGCAAAAATATGCCACAATTAATTTCCTAAGAATGCTACTAAGCACATTATATCAGAGATTCATACATTCACAGTAACTCAAGAGTCAAGATGAATCTACATAGATTCTAGAAGGTGGTCTCTCTTATCACGAGCTTTGCTTGATAAAGCACACTTATTGCAAAAATGCAAATCGATAAATTAAAGAGCAGGCAGTAATAAAATGCACGTATTATTGTTATGATCAAGTAGACATGGTACTTAGCTACTTTTATTATAAGTTTGTCTTTTACATAAAGGTAATGTTACACCAAGTGCGGATCGTTTGCAAACAGTGTTTGCAAACGTTTGCAATCATTTTTCCACAAACATAAGCTTGCAAACAGCGTTCGTGTGTGCGGGGAGTTGATCCGGCTGTTGTCGGTTTTTCTACAAAAGCTAAAGGTAATGTTACACCAAGCACGCATTGTTTGCAAACGTTTGCGCGCTTGGTGTAACATTACCTCAAGTTTGTCATTATCATTATGTATTGACTTGACAGTCTAAAGGTAATGTTACACCAAGCGCGCATTGTTGCAAACCTTTGTGAACGTAACATTACCTTAAAACTCAGAGTAAAGCACTCTCTAAAATAATTTGCTAATACAAATTTGTATCGTGGATAATGAATTGATCACAGATCAATTTTTATTACTATTGGTCTTTGTGTTGTTGACAACAATGACAGCTACTCGCTAATCGACACATAAGTCATATTGTACGTATAGGTATCTTGGTATCTAAATACAAATAAAGTTATATCTATGAAGTATTGACACAATAAGATTAAGATGGGTGTTATGAATCGATTTAGAACAGTTCCCCGCCTGAGCAGGTATCAAGGAACAGAAAACAGTGAGAAAAAGTTGCACAAGATCTCTTCAGAAAGAAATACTGGAAAGGCTTCCTGATTAAGCACCCGTGTAATAGGACTGAGACTGATTGTGTACTGTAGGAAAAATACTATTCAAAGACATCCTACACCTGAGCGCAAGCGCCATTTAGGTACTATCCATGGTATTCATCATGATCAGAATTGACTATATTAGTTTGCCGGCATCATCAGGGTAAGGATCCCTTCAGAAATCCAAATCCCAAAAGACTCATCTAAATCAAGCCTACGAATCGCAAAATACTAGTAGATTCGTAGAAGCTTGACCCATCCTTTAGGGGCCCCTACACTTGAGCCTCGGAATGGGCTTTTTATCTATTGAACTGAACTGAGCTGAATACTAGTAAGTAGTAATCATGAAGTGGCCTCAAATTACAAAGTTGTTAGGTATGCAAGAAGACCCGATAAAGACAGGATGGGCTGGGTCTTCCCAGGGTATTATAGCTATTAGTGAGCGCAGTAGTTGCTGATGTCCCGACCTTAGTCGCAATGATTACCATAGGTAAGTACAGTAGAACAGTTACTGGATGGCTCCATAACATATGGTCAGTAAGTGCTAATAGTACAGTACGAAAAACACCATAGCTCATTGCAAAATCGGTCACATTTTAGCTAAATTTTCTTGAGGGGTGAACGCTAATTGTACCAAAAACAGAAGTCCGTTTTTAAACAGGTACACACTACACAGTGCTTCTTAAGGAAGAAGGGCCTATGTGAATACGGGGCACAAAAATAACATGGGTGAATAAGGGGCCCAAAAATAACTTCCTGGGAACGATTCAAACGTACCTATACCAAAATTTAAATTTGAACGGTTGGAAAACGAAAATAACTTCAAACTAAAAACGCGCGAGAGAGCCCCTGGCTCACCCAGTAAAACTTATCGTATGATGGGATATAATAACAGGTGATTTCCAATGCAGCTCACCTTGAGAGTAAAGTTGAGCTGCAGAATAACAGCGTGGTGATTCTATTAGATAATACAAGCTGGCAAACAAGTTGGAGCTTGGAACTCAGTGCCATAATACGTTTCATCGTAATATGATCGGTTATTCATGTTCGGTTACTATTGTTGGAATGAAATCATCACTGACGAGTTGGCCGATGAATCAATAAGGATTGGACAGATATAGGCGGGCTACGTCATGAAAGTTGGCTACAATTTATTGACACTGATTCAAAGAATACTTGAAGACGCAGATTGTCGAGGAACCAAGCACAGAATCGCGACAAGAGGAGATGAAGAATTTGTGGTCCTTGAATGGGGGCACAAAAATAACATGGGTGAATAAGGGGCCCAAAAATAACTTCCTGGGAACGATTCAAACGTACCTATACCAAAATTTAAATTTAAACGGTTGAAAAACGAAAATAACTTCAAACTAAAAATGCGCGAGAGAGCCCCTGGCTCACCCAGTAAAACTTATCTTATGATGGGATATAATAACAGGTGATTTCCAATGCAGCTCACCTTGAGAGTAAAGTTGAGCTGCAGAATAACAGCGTGGTGATTCTATTAGATAATACAAACTGGCAAATAAGTTGGAGCTTGGAACTCAGTGCAGTGCCATAATACGTTTCATCGTAATATGATCGGTTATTCATGTTCGGTTATATCACGGACTATTGTTGGAATGAAATCATCACTGACGAGTTGGCCGATGAATCAATAAGGATTGGACAGATATAAGCGGGCTACGTCATGAAAGTTGGCTACAATTTATTAACACTGATTCAAAGAATACTTGAAGACGCAGATTATCGAGGAACCAAGCAGCCAAGCACAGAATCGCGACAAGAGGAGATGAAGAATTTGTGGTACGTGAATGATATACCAGTAAAATCATACAAAAATCAATGCAATGTTCAAATTGTGACAATTTCCTGAGAGAGGAGATACATATCAGTCTGGACTCTGGAGTTACAGTTTTGCTGCCACTGATTTCTTCAAGTTTTCAAGACCAAGAATCGTTAAGATCGGAATAAAAGACTGACAAGGGCTTTTAGCCAGCTTTAGGACAACCACATTACATATGTTAGCTGAAGATTAACATTTCGTAGTAGTAAAACGACCGTCGGCCCTGGACATCTGACATTTCGTCCTCGCGTGTATCGATCTCACAACGTGTCTTCTACTCGACATTTGACGTGACTGGTGCAATATGTCTCACTTGCAGCGTCTTCATTAGAGTGTAAAGTGCAGCGTTTTTAATTGTATTAGGCAAGCTAATTGAATTAGTGTGGCTAAGGAGACATCAAAGCAAGTGCTAGCAGTATTGATGTCACCGGTAATAGATTAGATTTTAATGGGGATTCCAGCATTGAAACGTATTAGGCAAGCTAATTGAATTAGTGTGGCTAAGGAGACATCAAAGCAAGTGCTAGCAGTATTGATGTCACCGGTAATAGATTAGATTATAATGGGGATTCCAGCATTGAAACACTTTCGTAATGGGGGGTTTTCAAAGTGTGAACTACACGCGTTCTAATAGGGTCCTTATCACTTCTTAAATGAGAAGACGATTAGGTTTGATTAACCCGTTTATATGCTGGTGGGTCTAGCCCTTGGATTGGTTCGAGTCAATTATTAGTCTATGGATCAGATTATATGCACCAACCTCTAATTATTACTATCCAAGCCCGCATATCACTCATGCTCACCCTTCAGCCGATAGGCATGGATGGCATGCTTTCTTTATTTCATTATTTGACGTTCGACTAAAATCGGATCCCATCATATTCTAATAGGGTCCTTATCACTTCTTAAATGAGAAGACGATTAGGTTTGATTAACCCGTTTATATGCTGGTGGGTCTAGCCCTTGGATGGGTTCGAGTCAATTATTAGTCTATGGATCGCATTATATGCACCGACACCGACCCCTAATTATTACTATCCAAGCCCGCATATTACTCATGCTCACCCTTCAGCCGATAGGCATGGATGGCATGTTTTCTTTATTTCATTATTTGACGTTTGACTAAAATCGGATCACATCATAAGAAAAGACAGTACCTAATATTATCGTTAAATCTTGGCACAGCAGACCGAAAAAACAAAATTGTAGCTTTCGCCGAATGGTGTTGGCAGAGTAAAGAAAAGACATCTTTTTGTATCTGCCATACTCCGGGGTGATGGTTTTTAGCCATGTTTAATTGGCTCGTCCTGAACCGCAGTCAACCATCGTGAGGACTTGTGCTTATTCTTTAAAAGCAGGAAGAACCCTTTGAAACAGCCAGCTAGCTAGGCTGGTTAGGGTTAGCTGTTCTCCTCCTTGTTTATTGTCCCACAGCCAGACGCTAGTCTACTCTCTGTTTAACGTCCCCTAGCCAATTCATTATAATCGCCAGTGGTTGACTGGTTAAGAGCACTGACTCAAGTCGGAGATGCTTTTGGTTGGAATTCTGGCCGGGGCGGAAATTTCTGACCAAACTTTCGTTCCTGTAAGCCCAATTTAACTCAGAAATTGGACTTTGTTAAATACTAAATTCCAATACAGTGCCAATAGACCCATTCGTAATACGTTACTTCGGCTGATTCTAATCAACTTCACACCGGGGTGATGGTCTCTAGCCATGTTTAATTGGCTCGTCCTGAACCGCAGTCAACCATCGTGAGGACTTGTGCTTATTCTTTAAAGCAGGGAGAACCCTTTGAAACTGCCAGCTAGCTAGGCTGGTTAGAGTTAGCTGTTCTCCTCCCTGTTTATAGTCCCACAGCCAGACGCTAGTCTATACTCTGTTTAACGTCCCCTGGCCCCCTAGCCAGCCAGTTTAACGTCCCCCAGCCAGCCAGAAAAAGGTGCTTTTTTCAGTCAATTAACTATACATCCAGTATCTTGGATCCAGCAAGCACACACAGCTCAAGCATGATCAAGATTGCAAAATTTCCTACCCACCTAATGAGCACCTACCTGTTGTTTTAATAAAACGTTTGCCGATTTCACTACATAGTGCATGGATATAGGATATCAATCTCACACACTGTGTATGGTAATCTCGTATGAGACGAAACAATAAGCGGATTTTCACAAGGCATTTGCAAATCTATGTCGAAAGTATGATCGTCTTCAAAGACAATGCATTGTAGGAATTTGCAATCTGCACCATCATACTCTCTAATGACTTCGTCACTAGGGGTGCAGTCAATGCAGTCATTAATTTATCTTCTAAAGAATCTAAATTGGAAAACAACCCGCTGCGCTAATGCTGGGGGCTGGAGGGTGACACGGTTTTCAATCCCGATATTTACTGTCAGTGATTGATGGGTCTTTGAAAAACTGCATAAATTTCACTTTTTTAATACCTTTGAATGCACCACTTTTTTTATCAGTGGGTAAAATTAATTCAAGTAAAAATTCAATTCAGTGATAAAAGAAAATGGATCTCTTAAATTTTCAGCATTATTTTCCTGTTTCGAGTGTTAGCAAGATACCGAATGTGCTAGAACCGACGCAAGGTAGAATTTTTGTATGAAATATAATTGAGAAATCAGAAGTTACCTATGTATGTGCAAGCAACTAAAGAATGTGCATTCCTTCATGTAGTAAATTCTGATGTTTATGAAAATCCACATCCAAACAAGATAGTACTTCGGTTGATTATACATCCTGATTTGTGAGGAAAACATAGGTCTTAAAGTATTTGCTACGCATATTCCTCCAACCTCATTACTCAACGCACCTTAAATTCGCCGAAGGCCAAACCGTTTACCTCTAGCTATTCCTAATTTCTACATATTTATAACTATTTGAAATTCAATTTCATTTCCACACACCGTTCAATCAAGAAACGTTCCATCGTTTGATGAGTTGTAATATAAATCCTAATGACGGGACTTCCTGTCTATAAACATGTAAAACATCAACTCAGTTGCATACCAAAGAACATCATGGGTAGGTTGATGGGTATTTCTCGAAAATGAATGCCTACTGGATAAAAGGTTAGTGAACCTTTTAACCTCAAATACTCATCAGCTGGCAGCTAAATAAAACCGGATACCATGGGTAGGTTGATGGGTATTTCTCGAAAATGAATGCCTACTGGATAAAAGGTTAGTGAACCTTTTAACCTCAAATACTCATCAGCTAGCAGCTAAATAAAACCGGATATAACCAAATATAGCTTTCGATTTTTGATGAGACATTGTCATTCGTGAAAACGATCTCTCAACTCTTCATAATTGATTACTTAAATGGGATTTTTTCTTCTTCTTAATTCCTGAATCAGAATATTAAGTACCTCTTATAACGTAATTGCTCTTTGCTGAGATTAAGAAACTTACATCAAAACTAATGCTATCGCTCTTGCCAAATTTGTAAATGAACCGCTCAACAATAAAATTGAGTGGGGCGAGGGAGGGAGAAGAGGGAGAGAGAGAAAGAAAAGAGAGAGAAAGAAGAGAGAGAGAGAGAGAGAGAGAGAGAGAGATAGGGGCTAAGAGGGAAGAGAAAGAAGGAGGGAATGAGGAAGAGGGATATAATTATGACGAGAGAGAGAGAGAGATAGGGGCTAAGAGGGAAGAGAAAGAAGGAGGGAATGAGGAAGAGGGATATAATTATGACGAGAGAGAAAAAAAAACATGGTTTTTCACTACAATAGGGATTGACACAACACGAGCAATAAAAAAACTCACAATTAGTAATTTTGTGAAGGTCCGCATTGACATTTGAGGGGGGGGGGGGACAAAAACAAATAGAGGGACAGTAAAAAAGAAAAAAGTTGTAAAAGGTATTTTCCAATTTTATGTCTTAAGGAGTTAAGGTGTGTCCACACTTACTCGACCAGCCGTCGATCGATGTCCACTGAACCGTCCACACGGCCTCGACAACATAGTTTTATCCCGTCGATCGACGATTGGACACACCTTTAAAAGAGTATTGCCTCAAAGTATTACTATAAGGACCGTATCTCAAGTTTGGCTAAATTTCAAAGGGGGGGGGGGGGACAAAAACAAATAGAGGGACAGTAAAAAAGAAAAAAGTTGTAAAAGGTATTTTCCAATTTTATGTCTTAAGGAGTTAAGGTGTGTCCACACTTACTCGACCAGCCGTCGATCGATGTCCACTGAACCGTCCACACGGCCTCGACAACATAGTTTTATCCCGTCGATCGACGATTGGACACACCTTTAAAAGAGTATTGCCTCAAAGTATTACTATAAGGACCGTATCTCAAGTTTGGCTCCGCTAAATCAGTGACGCAAGAACAACTCAAGCCTTCCATATCTTATCTTATGAAATGGGGAATCTGTTTTCTGTTAACTCACATTGGAAAACCATTAGGCTTTACCAGCGATTCCAGCACTCCTTCATATGACACAACAGTATGATTCATATTGCGATGAAATCAGAATTTTTCAAGTGCTATATTTGAACTTCCGTTAAGTTCAAAAATCAACCAATGAGAAACAAGCACGCAATTTTCAAGTGTTGTTCAAATATTTTGATCTAAATTATGTTCCTGTTACAAAAATCATTACTTAACCAACAATAAAACTATTAAATTAAAAGTCAATAGTGCTCGAAAAATGGGTTTTAACTTTCAACCCCTTTTTCGAACACTATTACAATAGGTAGGTACAAAAATTTACACTTGAGAGTGTTGGTATCATCTCAGAGTTTAAAGTACCTAGGTACATATTTGCTACATCTTGTAACGTATATTTCCAGGGAAAAATAAAATGGTTTTCTAGGAAAAACTTCTCATACAACTAGGGCTTCCTGAGGTTAAAAATAAGAAATTTATATGTCTGCGTTTCTGAAAAAAATCTGCTCATCATCAAAACGAATCTGCATTTGGTTCACAAACCATAGCGCCATCTGAAAAATAATGAGTGACGACATTGAAAATTTCTCTTCTATCTAGGTGCCTACCAAGAGAGAATGAATATTTTCCTAGCAATCATCATGACGCCCAGGTTGGCAAGGCAATCATTAAAATAACGTGTACGCGGTACTGCAAAAATTAGCGGTTAGGTATTCAACATTCAAGGTCCTAACATAGCATCGACATACCTTACATTCCCTTATCCCTACAACATCTTATCTTGAATGAATACATTTCAATGCTTAAAATAACACTACCTATAAAAACATCTTACAAAACTTGGAAAGGATGATGGAAATTATGACATCACTAATTCACTATGAACAAATGATCCATAGGGGAAAAAACCTTCAAATGCTTCTCAAGGAATATCTGATGTGTATGTAAAAATTATAGCTTGGAAAGGACAGGTAGTGACGTCACATGATAATGACTTGAGAAAATACCAAGAGGTAGGTTAGATAAGGGAAACCTTCAAATGCTTCTCAAGAAATAGATATCTGATATACATGTGAAAATTGTCTTGCAACTTGAAGAAGAGAAGGACTTGTAATGACGTCACAAATAAAGAGTATGTACGAGTATAAGGAAAATAACAAGAAGTTGCTTTAATAATAAGAAGTAGGTGGCTGGAAAACCTTCAAAAGCTTCTCACGGAAGTTCTGATTGGATAGCAGACCTAGATTTAATCAACTAATCATAGGTAGGTATAATGTTCACTTTGCAGACAATACCAATTTAAGTATTACCAACAATCTAATGAAATTTCAGTCACAGGACTCACAGGTATGGTATCCCCGGACTAAACAAATGGGTATTTACTTAATATTTAAGTAGTAAAATGTAAAAAAGTAAATACTTTTGATTTGATATAAGAGGTAACTATTTTTCGTAAGTGGTATTTATTTTCCTACCTTTTTCGCTGCAGAAGTTACCTAACCTACAAGTTTTCGAGAGTTCTGAAAAAGTATATTCGAGAATTCTGCAGTAAGGAGTACTTGAGCAGTTCCACTAAAGAGTAAGGTACTTACCTCATACTCTCCCACTAGCATTACTTTTTAAAACATATGAGCAAGTTTCATTACCTCCGAGCGAAACTTCCATACTTCTACGAAATACTTTTGTTTGCTCAAACTTTCATTTTCAACGAAAATAATTTCGGGGGAATTTTCAAGACAAACGGTTTGAAAATATTCGTAAGTATGATAGCATTCTCTCGTAGGAAATATTTTCGAGAAAAATACCTACATTACGTGCATAAATTTAAGTACATAGCTAACTTATAGAGGTAGATATTGTTATGTAGTGGAGTGATAGGTAGGTACTTTTGTATATCATGTAGGTACTTTGCTCTTGCTTTGGTGTTTGCTGAATTGAGTGATACAAAATGGTTTTTTGTTTGAATAATCTCAACACTCGGTTAAAAAATACGACATGAAATCAAGTTTTTTGAAAATTAGCATTGCAAAATTATTTTCTCGGGCACACATTGTTGAAAGTGAAACTTGTTTAGCCAGTCTCGAAAACAATGGATTATTATCGCCCAAAAACTTCCCTATAGACTTGACGATACAATAGGTAGGACTACATAGCAGATAACATAACCTACCTACAGATTCCGTGGATCAGAAAATTTTACACGTCCAAGGTGAACAAGTTTTGGCCCGAAATATGTTGCCACTTTGCCTTCCCTATTATATGATTCACACTTCTCGGTTTTTACACGATTTTTCCTATAAGTCTGCAAGTCCTGACACCATGTATGATTTTGCTATGTCTGTTTAGATCTTGCTTATCCACAACCATAATACTTGGAAGGGGACGTAATATGTAGTTGTAATACATAAGTGGGACGTAATACATAAATAATTGATGGGGGAAATTCCAAACGTCTCCTAGCAATGGAAGGGCAACCAAGAACGGCTTGTACGGCTAATTTTACAATGATAGGTAATAATTTACGACCAGACTACCTAATAGTCCTAATGCTACTTGCTGGAACACTCGTTACAGGAAAAGAGGGAGAGATATTTGTAGGCAATACAAAATGAAAAATATACTTTACTGATATATTATCTGATATGTATTGACAACTCATTCATACCCAGACAACTTGGTGAATTCCCCAAGTAGTGTGTGATAAGTGTGATATGTATCATATGGATCTAGGTTAGCAGGGACTCAAAGACTTTTCCAGAGAAAATGGGTAATCATTCATCCAGTTTTTTTTCTATTATTTCAATAGAGTATTTACACCGTTAGGTTATTGACTGGCAGCATGTCTGCTGGTGCCAATCTGCCAAGCCCACGGCAAAGCCAAGGCCCCAATGTTCTGATGCATTATTAACATAATGGCATAGGCATAAAATACACCTGGGGATCTCTATGCCATATTTATATGCCAAGAGACATTCCTAACCTGGCATAACAGTTCACCGTCAACAAGGTTAACTCAAGTGTATCTAATTGTTGCCAGATAATCCAGGTATCAAGTTGGGTTTTCTTTTCAGTGCCAGTTCTATTTTTCTGGTCTGTAGTGTCACAGTGACTAGGTAGGTGGTAGGTAGTCACTGTAGAGACTAGGTAGTACCTACTCATCGGATGGGTATAATAAACGATGTGTAGGTATTGAGTAATGAATCTATTATACCTACTGGGTGATGACACTGATGATCAAAGCCGGATTCACAATATAATTCCCAGATTTAAAATATTGATTAATGAATTAATGATTAACAATGTCTTGCCTGCAAGTCAGCCTAATTCTTTTGGAAGGTAGCGCCTTGTAAGCGCTAGGTCGAGCGTTCGATTCCCACAGGGGTGAGCTTTATCCTAAGCAAATAAGGTTCGTTCTCCAAACGACTGCCTGTCCTAATTCTCTCTTCGATTTCGGGATGACATGTCCTCCCTCTCTCTTCGATTTCGGGATGACATGTCCTCCCTCTCTCTTCGATTTCAGGACGATGAGAGGATGAGACCTCCGTTGTTACAGTTCCCTTCATCAAACCCCATAAATAGTAATTAGAAAAATTTCAACAAGTGTTTACGGGTTATTATGATGAGTTGGTACACGCTGTATACAATAAGCAATGTTTGAGTATTCATTTCAGACGATACTACTTGCTGGAACACTCGTTACAGGAAAAGAGGGAGAGATATTTGTAGGCAATACAAAATGAAAAATATACTTTACTGATATATCTGATATGTATTGACAACTCATATGTATTGAGTGTGTGATATGTATCATATGGATCTAGGTTAGCAGGGACTCAAAGACTTTTCCAGAGAAAATATATGTAATCATTCATCCAGTTTTTTTTTCTATTATTTCAATAGAGTATTTACACCGTTAGGTTATTGACTGGCAGCATGTCTGCTGGTGCCAATCTGCCAAGCCCACGGCAAAGCCAAGGCCCGAATGTTCTGATGCATTATTAACATAATGGCATAGGCATAAAATACACCTGGGGATCTCTATGCCATGTTTATATGCCAAGAGACATTCCTAACCTGGCATAACAGTTCACCGTTAACAAGGTTAACACAAGTGTATCTAATTGTTGCCAGGTAATCCAGGTATCAAGTTGGATTTTCTTTTCAGTGCCAGTTCTATTTTCCTAGTCTGTAGTGTCACAGTGACTAGGTAGGTGGTAGGTAGTCACTGTAGAGACTAGGTAGTACCTACTCATCGGATGGGTATAATAAACGATGTTTGGGTACCGAGCAAATGAATCTATTATACCTACTGGGTGATGATATTGATGAATTGCTGATCAAAGCCAGATTTAAAATTTCATACCCAGATTTACATGACATATTGATTGATTAATTGATTAACAATGTTTAGCCGCCAAGTCAGTCCAGTTGAAAGGTAACTTGTAAGCGCTATGTCGAGCGTTCGATGCCCGCAAGGGCGAGCGTCATAGTTCATCATCAAACACATAAGGTTAGATCTCGGAACGGCTGACGTGTTAGAATTCCCTTGATCAAATCCCTTAAATAAGAATTAAAAAAGTTTCAACAAGAGTTTATGCTTTTATAATAAGTACACGCTGTATACAATAAGCAATGTTTGAGTATGCATTTCAGACAATTTCCTCTTCTACCTTGTATATTTCCACTCGTCTCGCAAACAGTTCGTTGTTTTTCCTCGCAAGTCATGCGTGAGTAGACTTTAATTCGTCTTCATTTGTTCAATTGAATCAAATTAATTGTCGCTACTTTGCCATCGTGAGTTTATCAAGGCACCGAATGGATTCTCTAATAGAGAGAATGAATGAGATGTATTGTGACTGTGTTTCGGATTTCAGTGGCTTGGTGGACAAAGTTGCCCTGGGCTTCAGTAATATATAAGGAATGCCAGACACCTGGGCCGTATCCAGGATTTTGTCAGTTTCGGAGTTCCAAATTTTGGGAATTTTGCCTACAGTAAAGAAGTCAAATGAAGCTCGAATTCCCCCGGGTTTCAAGTATGTAGAATATAATTTCGTCTTTATTAGGTAGGGAGGGACCTAGACTCAGGAGGGCAGAAACAGAGGGAAAGGGAGATGTAAAGAGATGAAGAGAGGGGAAAAGGAGTTAAAGGAAGAGAGGGGATGGGAAGAGAGGAGAGACAATCTAAGAGAGGATTTTTATAGCATCAATATCTTTGATGGACTTCGCATACCTAATTATCATACCTAATGTCATGTAGGCCTTTTTCTCTATCTCTTTCTGATGACATGTGAAGGTCAGATCATTTTGCATTTTAATTCCCAAGTCCTTAATCTGTGTTTCCCTAGGAATAAATACGCCCCCTAATTTATAGTCATATTTGATTTTGCTAGCTTTGTAAGAGACTATACTACATTTCTCCGGGTGGAAATTGAGTCCTACAGTTGACAACCATTGATTTACGGAGCTCAGATCTTCTTGTAGTAGAATGCAGTCATTGATTGACGATATAGGTTTAAATATCTTTAAATCGTCTGCGTATAACAAAATATGTGAATGTCTAACATATTTGTATACGTCATTATATACGACTATAAACAGCAAACTGCTCAATTTCGACCCCTGAATAACCCCAGATGGCGGTGTTATAGGTAGGGATTTACATTTTTTGTAGGTAACGAAAATTTTCCTATTTTGTAGGTAGTTTGAAAATCGCAATTTTCAAGTGTTGTTCAAATATTTTGATCTAAATTATGTTCCTGTTACAAAAATCATTACTTAACCAACAATAAAACTATTAAGTTAAAAGTCAATAGTGCTCGAAAAATGGGTTTTAACTTTCAACCCCTTTTTCGAACACTATAACAATAGGTAGGTACAAAAATTTAGACTTGAGAGTATTGGTATCATGTCAGAGTTTACTTATTGAAGTACCTAGGTACATATTTGCTACATCTTGTAACATATTTCCAGGGAAAAATAAAATGGTTTTCTAGGAAAAACTTCTCATACAACTAGGGCGTCCTGAGGTTAAAAATAAGAAATTTATATGTCTGCGTTTCGAAAAAATCTGCTCATCATCAAAACGAATCTGCATTTGGTTCACAAACCATAAATAATGAGTGACGACATTGAAAATTTCTCTTCTATCTAATTCGTCTTCATTTGTTCAATTGAATCGAATTAATTGTCGCTACTTTGCCATCGTGAGTTTATCAAGGCACCGAATGGATTCTCTACAGTGTGAATGAATGAGATCTATTGTGACTGTGTTTCGTATTTCAGTGGCTTGGTGGACAAAGTAGCTCTGGGCTTCAGTAATATATAAGGAATCTCAGACACCTGGGCCGTATCCAGGATTTTGTCAGTTTCGGAGTTCCAAATTTTGGGAGTTTTGCCTACAGTAAAGGAGTAAAGGAGTCAAATGAAGCTCGAATTCCCCCGGGTCTCAAGTATGTAGCATACAATTTCGTCTTTATTAGGTAGGGAGGGACCTGTAGACTCAGAAGGGCAGAAACAGAGGGAAAGCGAGAGATGTAAAGAGATGAATAGAGGGGAAAAGGAGTTAAAGGAAGAGAGGGGATGGAAAGAGAGGAGATGAGACAATCTAAGAGGCTATGTGGGAGAGAGATAACAATATGTGAGAGTTGGTGAGGGAGAGAGACGGAGGGCAAGGCTGCTATTGAATTTGAGTGAAGTCCCTCTACTCGTAGTATTAGATACGAAATTTCGAACATCAAAACTAATGCTATCGCTCTTGCCAAATTTGTAAATGAACCGCTCAACAATAAAATTGAGTGGGGCGAGGGAGGGAGAAGAGGGAGGGAGAGAAAGAGAGAGAGAAGAAAGAGAGAGAGAGAGATAGGGGCTAAGAGGGAAGAGAAAGAAGGAGGGAATGAGGAAGAGGGATATAATTATGACGAGAGAGAAAAAACATGGTTTTACAATAGGGATTGACACAACACGAGCAGTAAAAAAACTCACAAATAATGCAATGAGTTCAAAATTGGATAACAAAAACTCTGTGCCCTGAGTTAACAGTAACAAAACCCTACTCCCAATGAAATTGCCGATCACCAAAACATACCGAATTGTGGATTGACCTGGTAAAGATATTATTACCTACCAAATATGATGTTTTTTTTCTAAATGTGATCGTCAAAATAAATAGAAAGTAAAAAAACATGGTTTTTCACTACAATAGGGATTGACACAACACGAGCAATAAAAAAACTCACAAATAATGCACTGAGTTCAAAATTGGATAACAAAAACTCTGTGCCCTGAGTTAACAGTGACAAAACCCTACTCCCAATGAAATTGCGGATCACCAAAACATACCGAATTGTGGATTGACCTGGTAATTTTTTTTTTTTAATGTGATCGTCAAAATGCACAACCACTAATATGCTGGCCCTGTAAAGGGGCGTCAAGGCGTTGTCAAAGAATCTTGTGGCTAGTTGATTAACAAAATTTAGGGAGCAAAATCGCAATCAAAGAAAATGCTTCTTGGTATTTTGTTTATATGACGCGATTCAAAGAACGAAGCAAATCCACCCACCTCAGCAAAAGAAAATCTCAACAGCATAAATTTAAAATTAAATTCGCTCATGAAATAAACCACAAATCCATCATCGTGTAAATCAACATTCAACAAATTACAATTTGGTCCACTTGTAAAACTGTATGAATAATAATGTTTTTACTTTTCGTATAGGTACAATGTTGAACATCATTTGCAGTATGTTGCCCTTGATTAGAAAGAAAAATGGAATTTTAACAATGTGAAGCCCAGATTTCATCCATCTATTCAAATTTCAAATACATCATACAAACGTACTTGAAGTAATGATAACATTAAACAATTGAGGAGTTTGACGCAAAAATGACATTTAGGCTACATAATTCTTATGGCCTAAAGGTCGTTTTTCTATCAAACCCCTCAATTTCATCATACCATTCGACAAAAGGGATATATTGTAACTACAAAAAAAAAATTGCAGTACATAATAAGCATCATAAAAGTATTAATATCAGAATCCTGTCTGGGCACATTTATAATTATGTACATATCTTGGAAGAAGGATAGACTTAGCCTGTCCCTCCAGCCATTGTGAAACCATTCCTATCTCACGGACACGGAAAGTAAAGTAAAGGTAAAAATACACTACCATCACGTCACATCACGTGAACTCATGGGGAGTCAGAAAGATCTAGTTCAAAATTTTACTTCAAAATTTTCCCATAATATTGTAGGTAATTTCGTACAGAACATCCTGTGTTTCTAATACCTTAAATGACTTTGTACATAAGTAAGTATACGTATACTATTTACTTATTCACAAGTATCAATCAAGTATGTAAATAAGTAACTAAGTAGGTACTTGAAAAGAAATGCCGTTCGACCTGGCGCAGTTGTGTTCGCATTCATCTTATTTCTTCTCATTAGTCAATAATTCATCTGGGGCAAGGCAGAACATCCTGTGTTTCTAATACCTTAAATGACTTTGTACATAAGTAAGTATACGTATACTATTTACTTATTCACAAGTATCAATCAAAAGTATGTAAATAAGTAACTAAGTAGGTGATTAAAAAGAAATGCCGTTCGACCTGGCGCAGTTGTGTTCGCATTCATCTTGTTTCTTCTCATTAGTCAATAATTCATCTGGAACAAGGTCGACACCAGTGGTAATGCATTAGTAGGTGTGGAATGTTGTGTTCATTTAAACAATAATATTGTAAAACGAGATAATGGTCTGCAATTTATTTTATTTAATAGGGTTGATATGGTCCCGAAATTGAGAGAATGGTATAGGAGTAGGACATAGAAGTACAAGTTAGGAGGCACTGGTTTTCTAGAATGTTAGTTGCCAGAGTTCTACACATATGTAGGTACCTACATACACTTCACGAAAAATAAACGTCATAAAGTCATATTTTTAGAGTCATATTTTAAGAAAAATAAACGTCATATTTGAAGGACTCTGGTCATTATATATAAGTTCTGTGGGTCAATATATCTGCCTTTTGGTTCTCCTTATCAAGTAGAATGTTAGTTGCCAGAGTTCTACACATATGTAGGTACATACATAGGTACGGTACCTTTAAGCTCTAAGTACCTGCCTACCTATAAGTGGTTTAATTAAAAACATAGGTACTTACGAAAATGCTACATCAGACTCTTCCCAAATTTAATATCATAGATTCACTCTTACCTGAAACAGATAAAATGACCAAATATTAACATAAGTGCATAATTAGGTAAGTACCTATATACCTCCCTCTATGTAAAAAATAAAAACAGGTAATTTATGTTAATAAATGATTGACTTACTATGAAAATATGGAGGTCAAAGAGGAGTCATGAAATGATAGGTACAAAGTATGGGTTGAAACTTGGAACGCGGTTGGCTCGTTCGATACCTAAGTAAATACGTTAAATAGGTGCTAGCTAAGTACTGATACAGACTACAGTGGAGTCTATTTTTGGTATTCTACAACCTTCCTACTCATTAAAGACAATTGTTCCGAAAAAAAAAAGTTGGGCCCGTCAATAAATGAAATATTGATTGGATGTTTCGTGCTACAGTTTGAACCAGGTCGTTAGGAAAAAGCAACTGGGCTGTTTTCAACCTAAATATGTATTAGGCATTAGGTAATAGGTAGGTAAGTAGGGACATAATAGGTAAGTTCAAGAAGCTATACGAAGATTCGTAGATAGACAAGAGAACTATTTTTACTCTAAGTCCGTAGTATTGAGTCTATTGAGTAGGTAAATACCTTAGCTACCTACATACTCAAACTTAGGTAGGTATTAAGTAAGTACTAAAAACTACAATTTTCATAATGGGTAGGTAACAACCAATAACAATACCAATAGGTATACTATAGACTACATTAATACCTACATATGACACAAAATATGTTGACAAAGTACCTTCTCTTTTTTACTTTCCTTATCCTATAGGAAGGAAAGTAATGTAATCGGGTATTTAAGTATACTTACGACACTTTACTTAGGGCACAATCTCTTCAATAAATATCTTACCATAAAAAGCAAATCGTCTAGCGTTAACAAACACTAAGTACTCCCACACACTGCAAGAAATCCAAGTACCTAAGAGTTATTAAATGCAAGACGGATAGCTCATGTCATCAATCAGAACTGGCAGAAGCTAATTGACGAAATCCTCTTCCTTTTCAAATGTTCTTATCCGTCTTAGATCTCAGCAAATCTTACAAATCTATTAGCGTTAACAAACACTAAGTACTCCCACACACTGCAAGAAATCCAAGTACCTAAGAGTTATTAAATGCAAGACGGATAGCTCATGTCATCAATCAGAACTGGCAGAAGCTAATTGACGAAATCCTCTTCCTTTTCAAATGTTCTTATCCGTCTTACATCTCAGCAAATCTTACAAATCTACATTGTGCATACGTATTTCTGTTACATACATATGCCAGTACCTATATCAATCTGTATTCTATCATCAAATCTTACAAATGTACCTACATATATCTGTTACATATGTACTTATATCTGTTTTATATCCGGCTTAGATCTCACCAAATCTTACATATCCTCTGACTTAGTAATTTCTTTAGTCCAGAATCTGGATGTCATATCTCCAGGTCAATCTCCCATTTCTGCATCACAATCTTCACAGTACTTTGCAGTCTGCACCTCTAAAATTACTGTGCATTTGTTGGTGTCTTACAGCCTTAAATTTAAAAGTGCATGATGTGTTAGATCAAATCTTCAAATAACTAAGGTGCATCTACATTGTGCATACGTATTTCTGTTACATACATATGCCAGTACCTATATCAATCTGTATTCTATCATCAAATCTTACAAATGTACATATAAGTATCTGTTAGATGTGTACTTATATATGTTTTCTATCCGGCTTAGATCTCACCAAATCTTACATATCCTCTGACTTAGTAATTTCTTTAGTCCAGAATCTGGATGTCATATCTCCAGGTCAATCTCCCATTTCTGCACAATCTTCACGGTACTTTGCAGTCTGCACATCTAAAATTACTGTGCATTTGTTGGTGTCTTACAGCCTTAACTTTAAAAGTGCATGATGTTTAGATCAAATCTTTAAATAGGTAACTAAGGTGCCTACGTGGGCATTTGGGCATTTTTTATTCAAAAGACGTTACTTCTTGGAAGACATTTTTGTCCTATGCTAGCTAAATAATGCTATCAATAAAAACAAGGTATTCATTCTTCCCCCAATGAAGGTCCATACCAAATTTGGTGCTTTCCTGAATAAATGCAGCTTTTGGCCAAAATTGTGACGTTGGGCCACCCACTATACGTGGGCATTTGGGCATTTATTCAAAAGACGTTACTTCTTGGAAGACTTTTTTGTCCTATGCCAGCTAAATAATGCTAGCAATAAAAACAAGGTATTCATTCTTCTTTGTTTTTAAGCTTATCATTATAAATATGACCTTACTTAACTTTGTAATCTCAGGAAAGGAACTATGCAATTACCCATTACAATGAGACAGACATTACCTACATCACAAGAAATTGCATTGTACGGGTAAAACAAAGACTTGTGCGTATGAATCTTGAAATCACTGTCAAGGATTGGCATCAATTAATGAGCCATGTCCTATGGCATAGCTGAACGCATGTTTCCTGTGTATTAATTCAGTGGTGTATCATCCAAGGAACTTAGGGAAAGCTGTCTCTCTACGGTATAACTGAACTCCATAGGTACACAGTCCGTTTTGAGGCTTAGGTGTAGGAGCAAACAGCCCTAAAAGATGTGTTAAGGTTATACGAATTTGCGAATTCCTACGATATCATCACCCCCTCTTTTTATTTTTACCACTTGTCAAAAATAGGAAGTGATTTAGTGATTACGTATAACCAAAATCAGTGAAAGTACCAAAGTATGGAAAAGTATTTCCATATTTTGCATTGTGAAGGGAATTGAAATTCCATATTTTGATCTAAATTGTCCAAATTCAAAATGCTACTTTTCTCTTGACTATTACTTACTTAGACTTGTAACTAAGTAAGATACTTTTCCAAATTTCCATACTTTAGTCATACATATTTAAGTATACTTAGGGCACTGATCGGCATACTGTAAACGGGGTTTACTGAGTCCCCTTTTGCAAATCTCACGCCACGCCACTGCCTATTTATTCATCATTATGCAAATAGTGTGGATGCGCTCATTAATGTCAGTTTATGTTCCAACATAAAAGACGATTAGGTAAGGTTTGACGCGACGTAAAGTATTCGTATAGGACGCGAATTAATCAATTGTGCGTCTATTGAGAAGGGAAGACATTGTTGGACTTATTTAACTCTTACTTAGTTTAGTATGTACCTAGCCTGGTAAACAGAAGGGCGTGGGTTCAATCCCAGCCGAGGTATGGAATTTTATCCTCAGTATAATTTGAGAATTTGACCACAATAATAGTAGTAGCCTACTGCTGGAGTAAAGGGACTTTTCAGTCCTATGCGAGCAGTATAAATAAGCACTATTATTATTATACCTACATTGTGAACAAGTAAAAGGTTAACTTTAGGCTTTTCTTTAGGTTGACATAGGTCGGTAATTTAAGAAGCTAGTAGGTATGCCAGACGGACGAGGGTCAATTCCCTCGTAACAAAAGACCTTGGTAAGTTAGACCTATTCAGCTCTTAGCTCTTACTTACTCAAGTAGGTACTCGTATAGGTATGTGCATGGGTTCAATAGTCCTACATTCTCCTACAACATAGGTAGTCCTACAACAATAGTCCTACAACATAAACAAGGTATATTCTATTCTATTCTACATACTGGACTCCACACACAGGAATTTCGTCAGAAAAAACGAAAAGACCCCCATTTTCCTTCTGGTAAGTACTCAAGTACCTACTTATGTACGTAGGTACATTGGTACATACATATGTATACCTACCTAAATGTTTAGGTATTACAACTTGGATTTTATTATTTGGACTGAATGATCTCAGTACCTACCTACCTAACAATAATAGTAGTAGCCTACTGCTGGAGTAAAGGGACTTTTCAGTCCTATGCGAGCAGTATAAATAAGCACTATTATTATTCTTCTTCTCTTCGTTTCCCACAGTTTACAGGTTTGTCGGCAAATTTGGGAGAAAAATCTTCTTCTCTTTTTTCTATTTTAGTTTGATAGAGCGAACTGTAGCTGCTAATGTCTTATCATCCCGAAATCGAAGAGATACGGAAGACGGGATAGGAGAAAGCCAGCCGCTCCGAGAACGAACCTTATTTCTTTAGGATAAAATCCGCCGCGAGCGCGAACCGAACGCGCGACCTAATTGTATTTGAGAGAGAGGTTCATTTTCTTCATAATTATATTTTTTTTTCCTTTTTTTTTATTTCATGTGGTTGTTTGTTTGTTTATGGATTTCAGGATCAGAAAAGTCGAGTACAGACACATCATCTTCATCAGGCGGTCCACCAAACCCTACTGTATCTACTCGGAACTCTGTTATGCGTAGACTGCCTCCTCATAACAAAGGTAAGTCCTTTTCAACCCTAAATAATTTTCTGCGAGTAAGGGACCCTAAGTTCCTTAACAGAAAGGATACATTATTCCATTCTCTGTAAAGTTATCAGAACTGACTTCCTGTAGTGCTGATTCAAGCTCCCTTTCATCCAAAAGATTTTGTCCTTCGTCTTCCCGAAAAAAAAAAGAGAACGTTAAATTGAGTTGTTAAGTTATGTAAAATTGGCTTGATACCCACAAAAAGAAACTAAAAAGGGAAGGAAACTTCAAAAAGGAAACCGGGACAAATTGAATGCTTAGAATATTCCGTCCCAGTTGAAATTTGTGGAACAGGACCCACAGACTTGTGAGATCTCACGGATTGCCATTTGGCCCCCCGGAGCATCAATCATCAAAATCGGTCCAGTGCTATTGTTATTACTTTCTGGTATTAGGTAGGTACCAAGGTAAGTATTATTACCTAAGTGAGTAGGTAGTAAAGTACTATTACCTACTAGAGGTAAGTATTATTACCTAAGTGAGTAGGTAGTAAAGTACTATTACCTACTAGTCTCCAGATGTAATGGGACTGACTTCCTTCCTAGACATACTTAATCCGCACTAAAAATAAAGCACTTCGGTCTTCTTACTTACCTACATGAAGAACTCTTCTTTATATCCCACGTCCTGTCTACAGTGTAAGTTGAACCCATCATATGGAGAGCCTTAGATATTAGAGAGATAAATAATAAATATAGGTATTCTAATCCTATCAAAGCAGTAATCTTGTAGTACTTAGGTACTTTGGTACTTGTGTACGAACTTATCTACAAACGTCATCAAAACAACTGCAGTTACCGACACCAGATACCTCGGAAACTGAACCAGACATATGTATCACTTTCAGTAACATTGTCTACAAAACAGTCGAGACAAGTTTTTTTTTCCTAGATCCGTCGTTCCAAACGACTGATTTTAGCTTCCTAATAACACTTAGTAAGTGTAAGTAAGTGAGGAAATAGCAATAGGACCCTACAACTGCTCAGAAGTCGGCTGTTTTGCTTTGCCATTGTCCAATTACTTAGTTACTTACCAACTTACTAGTCAGACAGAGCTATGCATTTTTTTTTTTTTTTTTTTTTTTTTTTAATTTCAACAAGGTAGGCAGGTAGGTAGGTACTTAGGTACTTATACTATTGAAGACCTGGCTAGGTAGGTAAGAAAGAAGATAAGTTATTTTACGTTGAAAGCATTATGGATTGATTTTATATGTAGGTATATTTCGAAGTAGATCTCAAAATGTATTGTATCTACTTATTTTAAAACTTTAGAAAAATACCTACTTTAATGAATAATACAAAAGTACCTACATATATCTTTACAGTGAGCCTAGTTATTGGTATGAAAAGTCACGGAAGGGCCCAATAACCTATTTCTACATAATAGTTAACTACTGTAGAAAGCTATCCATGTAAAACACTACGAATCAATATCCAATGTTAGTAGGTACAATGTTACACCTGATAAAATTCACATGTCGGGTACAACGTTCAACACATGACAAGTAAAGTAGGTAGGTAACTATATACATAGGTATCTAGAATCTATAGATAATGCATGCCTACTATTGCCTACATCTACATATTACATATTTACATCCCAAGAGGAGTAATCGGCCAGTATAGTCCAACTATTAACCTATGTATGTAGATGTAAACAGATAGGTAATTAGGTACTAGCTACACGGGTGGGTAGGTATGTATACCTACATATACCTATTTCATATTTACATCCCAGGAGGGTTAATAGGCAAGTACCTAAGTAGGTATAGTCCTACTGCTTAAGTAGATCTTTTGATGTAAACATTACGTACTATGTTGTCCTTTGTTGCGCTACGCTCATACGTCATATTATGCTAAGTTTCTGCAAAAAGTTATGAGATCCCCCCAAAAAATACCACTTCGTGGCATGAAAAAAAACCCCGCCAACTCGTTCCTCCCAAAATAAATCAAGTGCCCACAAAAAGTAAAAAGAAACTTGAAATTTGGCAGGATGGTAAGTCTTGATGAGTATGTAAAGGGAAAAATCTGAAAATCGGCAAAAGTTGCACTGGGCGCCGCCCACAGGCGGAAACCGCTTTTTGGCGGTTTTCACAAAACGGTTAGGGATATCGAAAAAGTCATGAGAGTAGACTGCACTCCTCTTTCCTCTAATATTACTTCTGCTTCACTGCATTGGCGGCGTGCTTTCCCCTCATTGCACTCCTCTTTCCTCTAATCTCTAATCAGTTGTCACTGATTCTTTGTAGAATCAAGAGCGTTGAAATATTAACGTCTTTCATAAAATTAAAATTTAAAATTTATTTATTTTCAAAAATAAACAAATACCTATATCTACAGTGTGTATCTACAGAAATAGAAATAGTGTAACTTGTGAAATGGAGTGCATTATTTGTTCAGATGGACTAAACCCGGAAGACTCATTGAGGTGTAGTGTGTGTGCCAGTGTGCACCACTACTTCTGCGTGGGTCAAGGATTGAAGAACTTCAAGAAGATGAGTCAGGAGACCAAGGCGAATTGGAAATGTGCCACCTGCAAGGAGAAGATGAAAGTGAAGAACATCGCCTCCCCACCTCTTGGTTCAACCTTCACGGCTGGGAATGAAAATGTCCATCACTCAACCATCTTGCCGGAGGCTCTCACAAAAGATTATCTCGACACAAAGTTCAATCAATTGGAAAGCAAAATGTTCGAGATGGTGGAAAACCTGAAAAAGGATTTCAAAACTAGAATGGATGCCATGGAGACCAAGCTGGCTGAGAAGGACACCATCATTGAAGATTTGGAGTCAAGACTGGACGACCTGGAAAACAGAAGTAGAATCAGTAACATTGAGATTAGAGGAGTACCAGAGACCAAACACGAAGAAGTGAAGGCATTAGTGCAACGTATTGGTGTGGTCATTGGCTGTGGCGACATCCAAGAGGACGACATACAGGTCGCCCACCGAGTTGTTACAAAGAGAGCTGAAGGACCAAAGCCGATCATCGTTCATCTCAAATCAAGATGGCTCAAAAACAAATGGTTAGCGGCTCACAAGAAATACAAAGCAGAGAATAACTTTGCCCCCCTCAAGGCGTCGGAGATTCACCAGACATTCAAGGATGTACCGATATCAATGTTCGAACATCTCACGGCGAAAAGAAAATTCCTACTGTCAGAAACGAGAGCTTTTGCCAAACAAGCTAACTTAAAATATGTGTGGACCAGAGATGCTGTTATATTCGTACGTGAAGCCGAACATGCCAAGGTTCGAAAGGTCTCAAACCCGAAGCAACTAGAGGAGCTCAAAAATGTGTTCAAATACAAGGTAGGAGGAGCAGCAAGCAGTAACGCGTGAGTAATGTTGATCAGTCCCCAGTATCTCCCCATTTACAAAACCTACCATGTCTTCATGAATACTCTCTGTATTATCTCTCTTTGTATTATTTCAAACTATTCCCAGTCACGTTCCTACTACTTTATACTTTCAACATAGAGCAAAAAACCAAAATTAAGAATTACAAAGAAATACACAACATCAACAAAAAGATGGAAGAAATAGATAAAAACACTGATCAGTCCCCAGTATCTCCCCATTTACAAAACCTACCATGTCTTCATGAATACTCTTTGTATTATCTCTCTTTGTATTATTTCAAATTATTCCCAGTCACGTTCCTACTACTTTATACTTTTAAGATATAGTCATAGCTATATTCCCTTTATAATCTTATTACCCAAATTGTTTAGTACTAAAATATACTTACACTACATTCATATACAATGTGTTGGGCATATCCCGCACACATCATACCCATGTAATATAATACATACTTACCTTAGGTATACCTATAATGATAACATGTACTTCTCTCTACTTCAAACTAGAAAACACTTACCTACCATTTTTCTTCTGAATTCTAATTTATATAAGAGTAACTACCTACCACTTCTACCTCCCTCCCTCCCATGTCTAAACCTCCGTGTACAGATAGTTCTAATAATTAGCTCCCATGGCAATGGCTAGCGATCATATCCCCTTACTTGACATGGGGCAGGAGGAGATAGAAACACTGGAGGGTAACATAGACACAGCAGTACATTTCCTAAGTAGTGATCTTCCATCATTAAAAATATTTCATGTTAATATTTGCAGCATTGGTAAAAACTTCAACCAAATTTTGGTGGTGTTGAGGGCACTCAAGGCGGAATGTGATTGCATAGTGTTAAGCGAGGCTTGGTTAAAAGATCGGCCTAATCTAGAACTCTTCCAGATAGATAATTACACAATGTACCATACTAATAAACATTATAGACAGAATGATGGTGTGGTCGTGTACGTAAAATCCGAGCTACATAGCACATGTAGAGAACTCGATATTACGGACTCGAACGGACTAATTTTTACTCTTGTTAAAAATAAAAAAGAATTTGCTTTTGCAGCATTTTACCGCTCACCCAACGGGCAATACTGTCACTTCATCAATGCGTTGCCTGATGTTTTGAGTGCTATCAGCAAACCAAACACAGTAGGTATTCTGCTAGGTGATATTAACCTTAATATCCTTTTAGAAAAAGAAAGTAGAAACAATGTTTCTGAGTATTTAAATGTCCTTGCGGAAAACGGCTTCGTATCATATTGCAATGTACCTACTAGATTAAATAATTGTTTGGATCACCTTTTTGCTAGACCTTCTACGGATAAGAAAGGAGAAGCTTTTGTACTCCGGACTAACATTTCAGATCACAGTGCCGTACTTTTTAAATATAAACTCAATTCTGACAAACAAGCTAATCCACCTAAGATTAAGTCCTGGATAGAGATAGACTACAATTCAATTCGTTCAGAACTTGCTGAGGAAAAATGGGAAAATGTATTGTCTTGTCAAGATGCTAATCAGAGCGCAGATCTGCTCATCAAGCAACTCCAAGAATACGTCGAAAAAAATTCAGTTGTTAAACGTAGAAAGCAAATATTAAAAAAAACTCCTTGGATAACAGAAGGGTTAATAGCTAGTATTAAAAAAAGAGATGATTTGCACGCAAAGTGCAAAAGAGAACCGTTTAACATTGTGTTATTACAAAGATATAAACAATATAGGAACAAGCTTAACCACTTAATAAATAAAACAAAGAATAAGTATTACCAAAGTCAATTACAAAAAGCTGAAGGTGATAAGAGGATATGCCACTGCCCAATGGAATCTTGAATCTGCACAGTGGCAGTACCTAACAATACCGAGTGTGAGGCTTGCGCCACACCACTAACAACTTTGGAAGTTACGCCTATGTTGTCAAACCCATAAAATACACGAGACCTTGTTTAGACTGCTGGGGTAAAGGGACTTTTTGGTCTCATTCGAGCAGGATAAACAAAGTATATTCTATTCTATGTAGATAGGTAGGTAGATATATGGCTCCATGTCTAATTCCACCTTATTATAACCATAAAATACACGAGACCTTGTGTTTAAACTGCTGGGGTAAGTAAAGGGACTTATTACTTAGTCTCATTCGAACAGGATAAACAAGGTATATTCTATTCTATGTAGATAGACTATCTATGTGTGTTTGATAGTCTATTTTAATCTGTTTTTTAACTTTTTTTCTTAAAGTATTGTATTCACTAATTTGGTTGGAATTTTTTGATTTAACTTTTCTTAACCTCTCTTTTCTAAGGTATAACTTGATTGTATTTTTGTTCCACCAAAAGGGAAACTTTCTTTTGGAGTTCAATCTTTTTTTGCTGTTTTCAGGTATACACAACAAAACGGCATTTTTAATGTGATCATAGAAGAAATCCATCATTTGATCACAAGATGACATTTCTTTCATAGAATCCCAATCTACACTACTAAGTTGTTGTGATAATGCAGTGGGATTACATTTACCTATCATACTACTTAAAGATTGTGTATAATGAGCCATGTCCTATGGCATAGCTGAACGCATGTTTCCTGTGTATTAATTCAGTGGTGTATCATCCAAGGAACTTAGGGAAAGCTTTCTCTCTACGGTATAACTTAACTCCATAGGTACACAGCCCGCTTTGAGGCTTAGGTGTAGGAGTAAACAGCCCTAAAAGATGTGTTAAGGTTATACGAATCTACGAATTTCTACGGTATCATCACCCCCTCTTTTTATTTTTACCACTTGTCAAAAATAGGCAATGATTTAGTGATTACGTATAACCAAAATCAGTGAAAGTACCAAAGTATGGAAAAGTATTTCCATATTTTGCATTGTGTAGGGAATTTAAATTCCATATTTTGATCTAAATTGTCCAAATTCAAAATGCTACTTTTCTCTTGACTATTACCGCCGTATGTATGAAGTCTAAGTAAAGATAAACTTTAGTTTAACTTGAAATGAAAATCTTGCCAAATTTCATGAAATCTAGCCAGTTATCTCAAGAAATGACATGAAATTGGCAACATTGTTCGTCTTAAGTTAAACTTTAGTTTCTGGCTTTCATACATACGACGGTTAGACTTGTAAGATACTTTTCCAAATTTCCATACTTTAGTCATACATATTTAAGTATACTTAGGGCACTGATCGGCATACTGTAAATGGGGTTTACTGAGTCCCCTTTTGTAAATCTCACGCCACGCCACTGCCTATTTATGTTCATCATTATGCAAATAGTGTGGATGCGCTCATTAATGTCAGTTTATGTTCCAACATAAAAGACGATTAGGTAAGGTTTGACGCGACGTAAAGTATTCGTATAGGACGCGAATTAATTAATTGTGCGTCTATTGAAAAGGGAAGACATTGTTGGACTTATTTAACTCTTACTTGTATTTAACTACATTGTGAACAATAAAAGGTTAACTTTGGGCTTTTCTTTAGGTTGACATAGGTCGGTAATTTAAGAAGCTTGTCACGGAAATGTCACGAATTTTGGGACATCCTCTAATTTTTGAACTATGAATAGGAGAACAAATAACTAATAGGGTAAGTGTACCATTTATTCGCCCACCTAAAAAACGTACCATTTATTGGCCCACCTGCCCACATTTATTTTTCTAATTTTTGTTTTTATGACTACAATTTTTGACTAGCACTGGTTCGATAGCAGTCTTTAAGCCCTTTCTTTTGATGGAATTGGATCTTGAAAAAGTTCGTCCAGCTCAGACTTATGTGGCCAATAATACAGGTGGGCCAATAAATGGTACGTTTTTTAGGTGGGCGAATAAATGGTACACTTACCCTAGGTATGCTAGACAGACGAGGGTCAATTCCCTCGTAACAGAAGACATTGTTAAGTTAGACCTATTCAGCTCTTTAGCTCTTACTTACTCAAGTAGGTTATAGGTACTCGTAGGTATGTGGGTTCAATAGCCCTACATACTGGACTCCACACACAGGAATTTCGTCAGAAAAGACCCCCATTTTCCTTCTGGTAAGTACCCAAGTACCTACTTATGTACGTAGGTACATTGGTACATATACCTACTTAAATGTTTATTACAACTTGGATTTTATTATTTGGACTGAATGATCTCAGTACCTACCTACCTGGTACCTATTGTTATTACTTTCTGGTATTAGGTAGGTACCAAGGTAAGTATTATTACCTAAGTGAGTAGGTAGTAAAGTACTATTACCTACTAGTCTCCAGATGTAATGGGACTGACTTCCTTCCTAGACATAATCCGCACTAAAAATAAAGCACTTCGGTCTTCTTACTTACATGAAGAGCTCTTCTTTATATCCCACGTCCTGTCTACAGAATAAGTTGAACCTAATAGGTACAATCATTTAGCTAGATACCTACTTAGTTAGGTATGCAGGTACCTATTATACTTTTATACAACGTACTATTTATTATACCTACTTGGGGACTTGGAACTTGTTATAGGTACCTTACCTACATCCTATCAGGGAGCCTCAGATATTAGAGCTTACTACCTGTATGTAGGTACTTACCAACTACTTACTTACTTACTTACTTACAATACCTACCTAAACCTACCTACCTACATCCATTATATGGAGAGCCTTAGATATTAGAGATAAATAATAAATATAGGTATTCTAATCCTATCAAAGCAGTAATCTTGTAGTAGGTACTTTGGTACTTGTGTACGAACTTATACTACAAACGTCATCAAAACAACTGCAGTTACCGACACCAGAATAACACCAGATACCTCGAAAACTGAACCAGACATATCACTTTCAGTAACATTGTCTACAAACACAGTCGAGACATGTTTTTTTTCCTAGATCCGTCGTTCCAAACGACTGATTTTAGCTTCCTAATCATACTTACATAGGTACCTAAGTACCTACTTGTAAGTAAGTGAGGAAATAGCAATAGGACCCTACAACTGCTCAGAAGTCGGCTATGAAACCACTTGGTGGATTAGACAAACTGACTTGTAGTGGTAAAGGTTGATTCTTCTGTCTACATAGGCGCTATTACTATCATTATTATGTATTCCTAGTGAAAAACAAACTTCAAGCTAACTAAAATGATTCTCTGGCTTGACTACTTGACTTTTCATCCACTTCTGTTACCAACTTACATCGAACTTTGCCACTTTTGATTCAATTTTAACAAACTAGTTTGACACAGACACGATTTAACCTATTACCGAGTTGGTATTGGATTACAGGAAATTTAGCTCAAGGAGGTTAATTATAAATTAAGTTATTAAGAAGGTAGGGAGAATAAATACTTGATTTTAACTTTATATTTACACACAGAAATAAAATAAAACCGATTAAAATTCTTCCGAACTCACATAAAACAATCAACCGCCCATCAAAATAGCATAGCGAGCTAGAAAGAAGGGCGTCTCGCGACTATTTCACTAATTTCATCCAACGACGAGGACAAGCGACAAGAAAAAGAAGAAAATGGATTGACGAGAGACGCAAAACAAAATGGTGTATGAGAACATGGCCACCTTCCCCTACTTTGAATAGTGTGCATAATTTTTTATCGATACTGTGCATAATTTTTAGGCACCCTGTTCATGTGTACCGAAAATAATTTTCTTCATTTTTACTTTTTTTTTTTAAACTTAGTACCTACTTAGGTACCTACTTGAAAAAAATCTGACCATCGAAAATTTGACCCGATTACATTACTTTCCTTCCCGACCGTTACGGGATAATGGTACATCCTAGAAGAAAAGTGTAAATGTATAATATGTAGGAAATAAAAATACAAACAGCTTTCTAATTCATTGTTCATAAAAAAAATTACCGGAAACGAGATATTGTAAGGGAACACCTCTCAATATATTGGACAATTTTTAAGGATTTCCCTATAGTAGCAGCATATCCCAAAAACGGGATCGACCATTACGGGATAATAATATCCAATGTTAGTAGGTACAATGTTACACCTGATAAAATTCACATGTCGGGTACAACGTTCAACACATGACAAGTAAAGTAGGTAACTATATACATAGGTATCTATAATCTATAGATAATGCATGCCTACATCTACATATAACATATTTACATCCCAAGAGGAGTAATCGGCCAGTATAGTCCAACTATTAACCTATGTATGTAGATGTAGACAGATAGGTAGGTACTAGCTACACGGGTGGGTAGGTACCTACATATACCTATTTCATATTTACATCCCAGGAGTGTTAATAGGCAAGTACCCAAGTATAGTCCTACTGCTTAAGTAGGTCTTTTGATGTAAACATTACGTACTATGTTGTCAAACCCATAAAATACACGAGAGCTTGTTTGGACTGCTGGGGTAAAGGGACTTTTTAGTCTCATTCGAGCAGGATAAACAAGGTATATTCTATGCTATGTAGATAGGTAGGTAGATATATGGTTCCATGTCTAATTCCACCTTATTATAACCATAAAATACACGAGACCTTGTGTTTAAACTGCTGGGGTAAAGGGACTTATTAGTCTCATTCGAACAGGATAAACAAGGTATATTCTATTCTATTCTATGTAGATAGACTACATAGGTAGGTACTACCTACATGGATAGGTACATAGGTAGGTACTACCTACATGGATAGGTACATAGGTAGGTAGGTAAATGCCTCCATGTCTAATTCCACCTTATCATAACCTGACTAGTGACCATCTCTCAACATGCCATCAATTTTGTCCAAAACAAAGGCCCCTGAGTACCAACGTGTGTGTTATGTGTGTTCAAAGCCTTTATCTTCTGCCTTATCGCCCAATCATCAATTAAGTCTCCCCTCAAGCCAAAACTCGGACCCTCATATTCATATTATCTATAGGCAGAGTGGCATGACATATCGCGTGCACGACGCGTGCCCAACATGTGTGCCACCTTATCTGAAACACACTGTAAGTAGATCCGGTTGAGCTTTAGGACTCTTGAGATATTTTTTATGTTCCTTTAATTGTATGTAGAGATACTTTTGTATTTAAATACACGGATATTATGACTCCCTTTAAATGGGTGTTTCGGTACCAAAGTTTTTTACTTTCTATTTTTTAATACAATAAGTAACTAAAGGTAGATAATTTTCATTCTAGACAACACTCGAGTACCACTTACTTATGTACATAACTAGGTACATTCTTATTTAGTTGCAAAATTAATTGCTGACCTCATTCTCTCTTATGCCTAGGGAGTAACAAATCCCTCATATTAAAAATAAATTCAGGTATGTGAGGAGCCGCTATGATTAGTAGCTAACACGTCAGTGCAGTGGACACTGTAATATAACTCAGTTATTAGTTTGTTATATCACTTAGCTACCTATAAGGCAAGTAATGGTATGTACCAGCTGAGACATAATTTCAACTAGGTGAGTATCTGAGTGGGGGTTAATTTATACAGGATGAATTAGCTGCTCTAAGTAAAATGGAAGTATGTACCTGCTAAGCAGAAGAGCATGGGTTCAACTCCAATTTTTTTTTTTCTCCCCCTTGTTTGTATGACATTTTTGATCACAATAATGGACCAGTAAAAAAGATAAGGTGGTAAAGAGTGTAATACCTATTAGCAGAGTCATTTAGTAAGTTAAAACTTGGGCAAACAGAAGAAGTAAGTAAATACTTCTTTTTAAATCAGTACAGGGAAGTAATAAGTCAGTTTGTAGGTAACACTGAGTGTGTGCACAATATTAAGGCAAAAACACCCTGTAGGTATTTGGTGTCTAGTTTAGAAGTAGACACCTAGGTTAATGTGCATTGTACATTAATTGTTTATCTTGGACTTTGCCCAAAACATGTAATTTTTATTAATAACCAAGTACTTAGCTAGGTATCTAATGCTAGTAGGCATCTACCTACCCAATACATAGGTAGGTATTGTGAGCATTCATGATAAGAAATATTTTACACATAAAGTATTGACCCGGGGTTAAAGCAGGTCAGTAAGTACAAGTAATTTACATTCTGTTCAATAAAGTAGTATTGAAGTATGATAAAGTAGTAGTTTACACTTTGTTGGGGTTATCACTTACTTGACCACATATTATTGAAAATTGGAATTTTTTGTTTGTGCAAAAGCCAAAGTGCTTTTCAACATGAAATTTTAGAACTGGGATTAAAAGGTACTTACTACTTACCTAGATACGTAAGTAGGCACTTCGGTTTTTACTTACTAAGAAACTAGGCAAATAGAAATTAATTTAAGTTATGTAGCTTACCTGAGTTACTACATAGGATCCTTTCCAACTGAGCAGAGGTTTGTGGAACAGTGAGAACTGAAGTCGTAGCTTGCCCATATCATCTGCCACTCTGAAGCTATCTGCCAGGGTAGTCACCCAATTCACAACTTCTTCATTAGCATAGGTGATCAATCCTTGTCCAAAGTGATGTTTGCCATCCAATACAAAGTTAAGTACACCTCGAATAGAATTTTCAGTAAGAAGAGTCTCCTCGTCCAAATGGACAACCCAGTCTGATCCAGATAAGATATTACTTGTCCAAAGTGATGTTTGCCATCCAATACAAAGTTAAGTACACCTCGAATAGAATTTTCAGTAAGAAGAGTCTCCTCGTCCAAATGAACAACCCAGTCTGATCCAGATAAGATATTCACATTGTCTTCTAGGCAGTACTGTAGAGCTCTAGCTTTAAATAAAGCCCCACTCTTTGTTTTGTAAGACTTGGGTACTACAACTTCTCGTATCCTCCTGTGAATAGGTAGACCCACTGGTTTATCTGTAACAACTTCTATGATGTAGTTTTCCAAGCCTGCTTCATTACATCTTGCCATGTTGCGAGCCACATTATCCTTCACCAACTGAGCATAATCTCCTCTTGTAACAATCCTTATACAAATGAATGGTGCCAGGAGAGGTGAACCTTTCAACACTACTTTATCAGGGAAAGCATTGTAGAAAACTAACCCAGCAAAGTTGAACAGCACTTGTGGCAGAGGCAGAAATGTTAGATATCTTAAAATATACAAAATACTACATCCAAAAAATCCATACCGAACCCAAGGGTCAAATGTAGACTCTGGTGTTAGTTTAACACCTCCAGTGAAGAGCTCAAACACAACGATAACAGTGAACAAGAGGAGGCAGTGTAGCAAGTGTTTGGAGCGACTGCTTAACATGGTGGATGCCAATCCTTTTCAACATACAGATCTCAACATTGAACACTATGATACCAGGGGAAATCCAAGAAGGATTAGATGCATCTTTTGGTTTGATTTTGAAACATAATTGTAGAGGTTGGAACTTCACTGGGATATCCAGAAACTAAAAATCACAGCACTGATAAAATTATTTTTTGTTAACTCTAAAATCTAGATGTTATAGGTATCTAGGAACATTAGTAATTAAAACTGAAACCACTTGGTGGATTAGACAAACTGACTTGTAGTGGTAAAGGTTGATTCTTCTGTCTACATAGGCGCTATTACTATCATTATTAAGTATGTATTCCTAGTGAAAAACAAACTTCAAGCTAACTAAAATGATTCTCTGGCTTGACTACTTGACTTTTCATCCACTTCTGTTACCAACTTACATCGAACTTTGCCACTTTTGATTCAATTTTAACAAACAAGTTTGACACAGAAACGATTTAACCTATTACCGAGTTGATATTGGATTACAGGAAATTTAGCTCAAGGAGGTTAATCATAAATTAAGTTATTAAGAAGGTAGGGAGAATATATACTTGATTTTAACTTTATATTTACACACAGAAATAAAATAAAACCGATTAAAATTCTTCCGAACTCACATAAAACAATCAACCGCCCATCAAAATAGCATAGCGAGCTAGAAAGAAGGGCGTCTCGCGACTATTTCACTAATTTCATCCAACGACGAGGACAAGCGACAAGAAAAAGAAGAAAATGGATTGACGAGAGACGCAAAGAGCTTTTTTTATCGAGTTTTAAATTCGCCCCAAGGATTTCTGAAGCATGCAATCTATTTTATCAATTACTTGATTAATCGATAATAATTATAATCGAGTAAGCTAAGAGAGGTACAAGCGTCAATAGACAGGTTTATCAGGTCTAGCACGCTTCATATATAATCAAATTCATAGTCGGTTTCTGCTAGCAGTAGCTCAAAATTTCAATGTTATGTTTAGGCTGTTTTTATGTACAGGGCTGAGATAGGCCATTCTCGGCCTTTCTTGGCGAGTGGAAAATGATGTGGTAACTTAACACAGAGCCTTCATGAGCTTGTAAACTTGTAAAGTTGGCGGGAAATTCGAAATTTTGATTTTTTTTTTTTTTACTTTGAATAGTGTGCATAATTTTTTATCGATACTGTGCATAATTTTTAGGCACCCTGTTCATGTGTACCGAAAATAATTTTCTTCAATTTTTTTTAAACTTAGTAGGTAGGTACCTACTTGAAAAAAATCTGACCATCGAAAATTTGACCCGATTACATTACTTTCCTTCCTACTTCCTATAGGATAAGGAAAGTAAAAAACCACTCTGAGGCTTGGGTGTAGGCGTAAATAGCCCTAAAAGGCGGGTTAAACATTTCCAAATCTACTTCCTCGTGTGTACCTCCTACTTGAAAAAAATCTGACCATCGAAAATTTGACCCGATTACATTACTTTCCTTCCTACTTCCTATAGGATAAGGAAAGTAAAAAATCACTCTGAGGCTTGGGTGTAGGCGTAAATAGCCCTAAAAGACGGGTTTCCAAATCTACTTCCTCGTGTGTACAAAGGTACTTGAATAATTTGTAATTTACCCTGTAGGTAGGTACCTAAACACCCTACATAAAAGGACATGTGGTTCATGATGCACTCAGCCTTTTGTCTCTAATTTTTAGTATGATATATGTTATTTGTTGGCTACGCACCTGAACGTGTACTGTCGGGCTTCGCGCTAAGAAATGGCTTTGCACCCAAAAATAACAATCAGTAACTACCTTGGATCTTGTTCAATCTAATATGGTCCATTTCGTTGGACGTTCTTCATGCATCTGTACTTTATAGTAAATGCGTCAATAAACACCATCAGGTTCCAAGCACAACTTTTAATTTTAAAACTTAACAAGTAAATAGAATGTTAACAAGCAGAATGTTCTAGGTACGAATTAAGGTCTAAATTTGGCAAAAAAAAAAAACAGGGGCAGAAAGGCAGTACAAGTGGGAGAACTTACAAGGCCCTCAGTATTGCCCCTCAAATCTCCCCTAACATTCTGCACCTGTAAGGACTCAGTACTTCCTTCTCTTTTTCCATGTGATTGAACAAACTACAGAATTAACCAGGATACACAATAAAGATTTCCTTTCAGTTCTTGATATTTAATCAAGCAAGACTGAATATTGCAAGGTCATGCACATAATATAAATATCCTGACTAGAAGATAAACCAGATCAGACATGCCTACCTATTACAAAACATTTCAAAAAATAAAATACCTGCCTATACCCTCAGTGAGCACTCCTAAATAAAAAGCAAAGGGAAAAATGAAAACAGTGGCAAATTTTCCCCAATGAGGACTCCCTACATAATCATTTGACTCAAATATACCTACACAACATTTATCAGCTGAAGATTTTCAGGTCATTTAAAGGCCAGATCCTGCAGATGACTTTACCCCTCAATAGTCCCTGAGGTATGGGACCATACTCTCGTAAAAAAATTGGAGAAGGAATTAAAAAAAAAAAAAAAAAAAAAAAAAAAAAAAAAAAAAGCTGCCTACAGGTATCTAATGCTTAGGCTACTTTAGATACCTAGAAAATCGATAATTGTAGTAGATCAAAATTAAACTACCTAGATGTCCTAGATTAATTATTTGAAACTAGATATCTCTATCTAGTAATGTCAGGAGGTGCACAAATGTCAAGAGCACTGCCCAGCCTATATGAGCATGAAATAGATTTTCCATATTTTGGCAATTTAAAGATTGATATTGAATTTCATTGCTACATTTAAATATAGGAACTCACTTTTTGATATGAATAGCCTGCCCAAACTCTATCACCTGGAAGTCCTGTAACTCGTTTACAAATTAGTTGATTTCTGTCATGAGGAAGTTTGGCGATGACAATGTCTCCCTTGTCAATGCGTTTCATCCAAACACTCATCTGATCAGAGATTACCACATTGTTAGTGTATATTGTTGGCTCCATGGAAGGTCCTGTGCACTAAAAAAAGACAATTGTATGCAATTAGATTTCATTTAAAAAAAAAGTGTGATTGAGGGAACTATAACAAAGGAGGACTCATTTGCCTGAAATTGTGAAATTGAAGAAAGAAGGAGGACAGGATTGGAGAAAGCCAGCTGTTCTGAGAAGCCTTATTTGTTTTGAATAAAGTTTGCCCCAGACAGGGATAGAACCTGCAAAATCACACTTACAGGCTGGCAGTCTTATGTTAACATGTTTCTACTTGGGTAGAAATTTAGACAATATTAAATTTGTTCCATTACCTATAGAGTTGTAGACTGATGGGTAAGTAGACCAGTAGGTAAGTACACTTACAAAAACAAAGTCGCCGAAGTACTCCATCACACAGTGTGTGACACATCCAAACTTCACCAAGTACCATAGGGTACCACTGAACTTCTTGAGAACTCCGGTGAAATTAGAATTCACGACCATTTAGACTTCAGTTTGAAAATCTTGAAATGGTCTTTATCTTCCACTCTGACCATTTATTTTTAACCGCACTGTTATATCATTTTCTTATCACTTGAAGTTGTGGATGTTTAGTGAATATAAATTTATCATTAAGTAGGTAGATAGGCAGGTATGATAAAAGGAAGGACAAAAGTAAATTAGCACAAAAGTTGGACTTTCAATAGTAAAAACCTCATATATTTTTAGCAGAAAATGTCACTAAGAAAAATTATTTAAAATCCCTATCGATAAAATATTTGAAATTTCCCGCTCTGATTTATTAAAAGATTTGTTTACATTCGTAGTTTTGTTTTTCCTCACTGAATGCAGCACGTGCTTGGGAACGACTGCGTAGTTCTTCACAAGACCGATAGATGGCACCACGTAATTAATTTTTTTACGCTGAACCAGTAGTGGCGATAGCACGTTGAATACACAACTTCCCGATGGTTCACTGAAGTTAAGCTACATTGACAGTGGTTGGTATATGTATGGGTGACCATCTGGGCAATCACGAGCTGTTACTGCCGCTGTTTTTTTTTATGATAATACCTATGCAATATAGGTAATAATGATGGATGTATTCTACATTTTGAATTTAAGTATTAATTTATTAAATGCTTGTCATAAATAGGTAGGTGCACAGATACCTACCTAATGTTCATTATTTCAGGTCAATTTTTTTTTTTTTTTTTTTCAATTTAAACATTCAATTTTTTTCAATATAATATGTAGACCTATGGCACCACGTAACTAGTGGTTCTGTGAACTGAAGACCTCACTCAGATTCCTTTGCCTAAGCTAAACTTTAACAATAACGTCCTCTCATATCGACAATAAAATTGTTGTTTAACTTGGTACCTACATATTTGAATTTTGGACAAATTTAGGATTTAGAAAAATGTCCTGCTTTGAAAAATGTCTTCTGGATAATTATGTATTAAAACAGAAATAAAACTATCTACACGTCTTATGTAGGTACCTATATCTAAAAAAAAAGAGGTGACACTATTTTAAAACCTGTCAATCACTCTAAAAAATAAAATTAAAGAATTTTTGATTTTGAACCTTTTAAACAAAACAAAAGATTTACCTTTGGTTCATTTTGAACCTTTGACAGAACAATAGATTGTCAAGGGTTTACCATCTTGACTTCCCACGCATATGAATATGTATTGATATGCGCGGCAACTGTATTGGGGGATCGTAAAGCTTTGAAAGATCGTAACGGGGGGCCCGTTCAACTTTGGGGCCCCAAATTTCAATCAGCGACGTGCCTTGATTCAAGGAACATAAGTACCAAATTTCATCAAAATCAGACCAGGCAATCGCGAGTTATAGCGGAACATACAGACATCCAAACCAAATGCAAAACGGTCGAGTTTAGTTCACCACGTAATTAATTACCTATGTAGGTATAGTTCTAATGTTTTCGACAGTAGTAGTCTTTTTTTTTTCTTTACTTTTCAAGTTAAATTCGGAATTCGGAGTCAGTTAAAGGTCACATACATACATACGTACACATAATTATTATTTTTGTTATTCAGTACCTATCATGGATATAACCCTGTAATCAGAAGCAGTTCTTAGTTTAAGTTTAAAGAGAGAGAAAGAGGAAGGATAACGTCCAGCCCGAGACGAGCTGCAAACGTTCGCAGCAGCATTTATAATTGTTATTCTTTTATTTTTTATCGGGACAGAATGGCGTCCGAATGCTGAACTTCAAGGCGTGATGGAGTCTGCTGTCGTCTTGATTGTTTGCCATATTTGAGACAGTAACTTCCATAATTATAACCGAAGCTTGTCTGCATTTTCTTAGAACCATGCTTGTCCTTGAAGGTCAGGTATTAATAAGTCCCTAATTGGTGTCAACATTGTCAACGAATATGGAAACATTGTAGTATTGCTGCAAGGAAAAAGAAAGGAAAAACTTTTTCCTCTAGAAATGTAGACCGGTTTAAGGGTTTCAAAGAAGGAAAGGTTCAAAGAGACAAAAGATCATAGGTATTTGATCGAAACTTTTGTTGACGGTCTGAAAAGGGTCTCTCAATTTTCTTTGTTGATATTTCTAGCCTCGATGGATTCAATTTTTAAACTTCCATCACAATCATCTTGAATGCTTGGACCTCCATCGATATCTAAATCTTTTTCCTCTTCAAAATTGTCGTAGGTGTGACAAGTTTCATTGTCGTTTTTTCCATGTAGACGAGGGTATCCTCCTCGATTGGCTTCACTTTCAATTTTAGTGTCTTCTTCAGGAGACGTCATACCGTTAGGTTTAATTACTTCATTTCTTACAATATTTATATTGTTTATAGTAGTGAGTACAGTATTGTGTACTCTAGCATCAGCGTCAATGTCAAAGATCTTCTTCTCCTTGAGAACTTCTTCATATTCTTCTTCTACTTTATATTCATCTTGTTTTTCTTTCATAATCTTCTACTTTATAGATTTATGTCTTCTCTTGTTCTCTTCTTCTCTCTATCCATAAGGCAACTACAAACGCTTCTGTCTGATTGCCGACTTCAAGCATATCTTGTTGCCAACAAAGTTGTCAAGAAATGCACGCTGTTTCTGGCTTTTTATTTTAGTCTCCTTGAGAACTTCTTCATATTCTTCTTCTACTTTATATTCATCTTGTTTTTCTTTCATAATCTTCTACTTTATAGATTTATGTCTCCTCTTGTTCTCTTCTTCTCTCTATCTATAAGGCAACTACAAACGCTTCTGTCTGATTGCCGACTTCAAGCATATGTATCTTGTTGCCAGCAAAGTTGTCAAGAAATGCACGCTGTTTCTGGCTTTTTTATTTTAGAATATAGATAGGTGCATTAGGTACCTTATAGGTTAGAGTGGTAAATTCAATTAACCTCAGTGCTGATTTTCTCGTTTTAAATGACACCAATGGTTTGTAGATATACTGGTAGTGTAGTTACCTTGCAGGTACCTTATAGGTTAGAGTGGTAAATTCAATTAACCTCAGTGCTGATTTTCTCGTTTTAAATGACACCAATAATTTGTAGATATACTGGTAGTGTAGTTATCTTGCTAGTTGCTACTACCAGCTGTACCAATACGTGCTTTGTGTGCTTTCTGATAACAGCCATAATATTGGTCATACCTATACTGTTATCTGACTTGGGGTGAATATCTTGGGTGCTAGGTCTACCTTAGCAACCAGATAGTAAATATGTATAGTTATAGTTACTCATAATCACATTAAAAGAAATCCTAGGTAAATACGAAGGTGTATCTCTCCAGTTAACTAGAAGATAACCAACTCCATATCTACAAGTTCGAGCGATAGGAGGTTCTATTTCTTCCAACTTCCAATGTTTTTTTTTTATTTCAATTTATTTAATAATCCTTGTAAGTAACCATATTAAACCAGATAACAAAGAATATTATATAAATTCACTCTGGTCTTTCAGTTTTGTACCCAATAAATTTGTAGGAATATAGAGACTTCATTTTTTTTTATTACATATATCTGTGACAAGGCGACAACTGACAAATAATAGGTACGACAGTTTTTCTGCGCTTGAAATTTAAACGGAGGCTCAGTACCAGTCGATCGTGGAACAGGCCACGATAAAGTTATTTAAGATATCTATCAGGTCTACCCCGTGAAAATCAAGGGACTAAGGAGCTGCAAGTCAGCCTTGTTAGCTTAAGTTTGGGATGGGACGATTCAGGTCTACCCCATAAAAATCAAGGGACTAAAAGGAGCTGTATCCCAGGCTAGTTAGCTTGAAAGATCAGGTCTACCCCGTGAAAATCAAGGGACTAAGGAGCTGCAAGTCAGCCTTGTTAGCTTAAGTTTGGGATGGGACGATTCAGGTCTACGCCATAAAAATCAAGGGACTAAGGAGCTGTAAGTCAGCCTTGTTAGCTTAAGTTTGGGATGGGACGATTCAGGTCTACCGCATAAAAATCAAGGGACTAAAAGGAGCTGTATCCCAGGACCCAGGCTAGTTAGCTTGAAAGGTAACTCGTCTCCCTTGTCCCCCTTGTAAGCGCTCTGTCTCTCTTAAAGCGCTAAGTCACAGGTGCAATTCTCACCCAGAGCGGGTTTTGTCCTGAACAGAGTGAACAGCTAAGGATCGTTCTCGGAACGGCCCCACTCAAGCTGGCTAAGGTCTTCTGAAATTGAAAACACTTGTAGAAATCGCCTACCTAATAGAATGTATAGGTACGTAGTAATTTCCGAACCTCTTATTCAAAAATGGAGTTGACGATGTTAGGACCTCATAAACTACCCTAATCTGAAAACCGGACAATTTGCTTCGCAGAAACCTTCCATTAGCACGGAGGTCTACGAAAACCCCATTAGGAAACGTTTAAAATTTAGAAGAAGATAAAAAATCAGACTTAAATAACCTTAATGTACCTACCTCGTCTCATGAAAAAGCTTACTTTTGAGAACCTACCTAAATTACCTACGTACCTACTCAACACAAGAGCATTTTCGTCGCCAAACCGAAAATCAGTAAATCCCCAAAAGACACACCTGGGGTTTTATCAGTATTGTGTAATTTTCTACTGATCGTGCGTCAGACGCCATTATGTAAACTTATGTACTTATTTTATTTAACATTATATATTATTATGTAAACTGGTTCGAGGAATTACTGATAAAGTGACTAACTGGCTAACTAGTCGCCGGTAATATCTACCATATGAGGACTAGTGACTTATGACTCTTATGAAGTAGTCCAGGTACTATCAACAATATGGTAATAGTTTAGATAAAAGCTCTCAACTACTCTGAATCTGAAATTATTATAGCTGTTATAGACGACTAATCGAAAGTTATAGAGGACTATCTACTTTGAAGTAATTTGAAGTTATAGAGTTGGCGACTTTGGTCTATCGTTATTAGTAAGCTTTTAGTCATCGACACAAAGAGTAAAGTTAGGAGTAGATTAATGTGGATCAATACGAGCGAAAACCAGTTCCCAACTTGTGACCTATATATTATTATGTAAACTGGTTCGAGGAATTACTGATAAAGTGACTAACTGGCTAACTAGTCGCCGGTAATGCCCTCCATGTATGAGGACTAGTGACTTATGACTCTTATAAAGTAGTCCAGGTACAATATCAACAATATGGTAATAGTTTTGATAAAAGCTCTCAACTACTCTGAATCTGAAATTATTATTATTATAGCTGTTATAGACGACTAATCGAAAGTTCTACTCTGAAGTTATGTTGGCGACTCTGGTCTATGGTTTTAATAGTAAGCTTTTAGCTTTTAGTCATCGACACAAAGAGTCAAAACTGGTAAGAGTAGATTAATGTGGATCAATACGAGCGAAAACCAGTTCCCAACTTCTGATCTCGTAAAATAAAGCATTAGGTCCTAGCTTTGGACCTACAGAAGATAATATTCATCAACTTTACTATTTACTATGAATAATAACTATAGTTGTCATAATAACTATAGTTGGTACTAATGTGGGTTTATAAAAATAAAGCATATAGAAAACCATCTCCAAAGTCTGTTCTCATAAAGTACCTAAACATAAACAATTATTCAAATTTATAAGTAAGGACCTTCGGAGGACGAGATTCATCAACTCTTCAATACCCATCAACTTTTGATTCTGCTCACTAATTGAATCATTAGGAAGGTTTCGGAGTTTAATACCCCCAATATTAGGTACCTAATAAAATAATAATCAATTCATCAGAAGGTATAATATACCTACGCACTGGTAGGTATATTTTATTCAATAATTAACTTAAAATGGTAGATGGAGGATCTCGAAAAATTAGCATAGAGCTACCAGAAGTACCAGACCAATGCCTTCCATGGAAGCTCTTATGGTCTTAATAGGAGCTTTACTATCTACACATTCGCTGTAGAAGTGGAGATGGTTTACAATCTTTAGATGGTTAGATAATAAAGCAATTTTCGATCAATAAATAAATAAACTGAAGTTAATCACGATCAAAGAGTTCTGGTAGCGATATAACCTGCGTGAATTAAGAATGGCCGCTAATTATTGCCTGTAGTCTTGCGTTTCGAGCAAATTTGCTGGTGGTCTCTTGTAAAAGCGATTCTCTACTAATCGACTGCAAAGAGGTGTACCTATCTGGTACACCTCTTTGCGAGCATGGATATGGATAATAAACTGAAGTTAATCACGATCAAAGAGTTCTGGTAGCGATATAACCTGCGTGAATTAAGAATGGCCGCTAATTATTGCCTGAAAGCTTGTAGTCTTGCGTTTCAAGCAAATTTGCTGGTGGTCTCTTGTAAAAGCGATTCTCTATACTATTCGACTGCAAAGAGGTGTATCTATCTGTTAGTGCCAGTAGGTAGCCTATTGATGAGTCAGTCTTTATGCTGATACATGGCGAGTTCTGAGAAAAACATGGTAGGTATCTGTCTACGATTTATAAACATACTTGGTTCAATTTTGTAAAAGTCGTGACCATGAAACCGATTAGTGGTTGGAAAATTTGAACTTTGAAGACATGAAATGAAGCAGAAAGAACGCATGTTGCAAAAATAACGCATAGATAACTCGTAGGTAACGAAGCATACGTTCGTATGTTTTCTAGATTAGCATGGATTGGTTCGGCCATTGTTTTAGTTCTTTACGAGTAGGTAATCTATTATCTATTGACTAGTAAAACGAGCTGTGACTTTAAAATTGGTCCTTGAGAAAAAGAGGAATCCCTTAATGCCCTAAACCCGAACGAGAGGACCATTTCCCTATTCCTGAGAACATTACCTTTGTTCTTTCTCTGTCATTATACCTCCTTAGAATCCTTCTTTATACTGTAGATAACTAGATTATCTAACTTGCCACCCCATAAAGCCACATTTTCTAACATTCTAACTTCTAACACATCCCCTCTTCTTCTTCTGTTTCAGGAACTCTTCTCCCAGCTACAATCCAGTCATGAGTCCGCCCTCCCACCTGACGCTTTGCGGCGGGCGCTCGCAGAGTCTTTCTTCGATCAGCAACGCTTCCAACTGGGCTTCATGGACGATGCTGCGGAGTGCTTCGAGTACAAACCCATGCTTGAGTGACTTCTGTATGTTGACATTGGTATCTACTTCCAACAGTCTTCATAGCTGAGATTATTAGAACTCAATCCAAGAGTTGAGAGCATTGAGAGTTCATAGCTACTCGTAACTCGTATGTTCGCTGACACAGGATATGACCGAACTGCAAACCTTGTGAAGAGGGGATACTGGGATACCCCCGAGTCTCCTGTGAGATTATCGGGATGCTTTGAAAGACCCGTTAAAAGAAGAAGAAGAAGAAGAAGAAGAAGAAGAAGAAGAAGAAGAAGAAACACTTCAACAATAGGTAGGTATAATTACCTATATAATTAGCATGGTATACAATCATGCAATATTTGTGTCCCATTTCACTTCAACACTTGAGCAGTCAACTGCTATTTCGTCAATGGCACTTTGTTAGACATAATAAGCTATTCAGAAACATTCAGATGAAACGAAGAAAAGTCAACGCCTACCATAAGAACGCGACCTGTACCTATTTGGATTTGGAAAGTGGACGAGAAAACAGGATCAAAAGGAAGAAATTAAAGAGAAAGACGGTAAGAAGAATAGAAAATAGGGGTAAAAATAATAAAAATAAATGATGAGCAGATGTGGGGTGAATACGAAATGGAATTGGGAAGATTTGCTAGAATTTTATTTAGTTTTTTACATAATGCCCTACGGCTAACGTACGAAGTCAACTTTATGGTAGGTACTAAGGGAAATGGAATAAATTAGTAGATATATATGTATACCTAACTAGATATCATGCACTTCTGACTCAAACAAGTCAAGTCTAGTCTGTACTACGAGGATACTAATGTTAGGTAAGTATATGGCCGTTTAAAAGATATCGAAGTACATTTTTCTTAAACGGCAAAAGGTATGCATACCAGGTAAGTGAGTGTAAGTGTTTTATCTGTCTTAGTCTACAAAAAAAAAAAAAAAAAAAAAAAAGGAAAG
>NW_007378275.1:10812-21636 GCF_000475195.1 Diaphorina citri | reverse complement strand
GCTTCGGCTGACACACCATGTGCCGTTTCCCCCGGGGGGCCGTTTAGGGGGGGGGGGGGGGGGGGGCATTTGGCCCCTTTTCCCCGAGTCCGGCTCCTGAAAGGGGGCTTGGAGCCAGCAGTTTTTTTAAGAAGGAAAATAAAATACGACTGCCAGCCTAGTTAGCTTGGAGGGGAGCGCGTCTGCCTTGTAAGCGCTAAGTCTCATGTTCAATGCCCATCTGGGGTAGATTTTATCCTGAACAACGAGGTTCGTTCTCGGAACGGCTGGCTTTTCCTGTCCAATCTTCCTTATCTGTTCGCTTTCGGGATGATAAGACCTTAGCAGTCACAGTTCCCTTTATCAACTTACGTACACTTGCATCCATGGCCACGCATACCTCAGTCGGTATTTGGCCTCCCTCTATCAAACCTCGTGAAAGTCTTCAGAAAATACTCGTAAGAGGTTCTATTTGAGATTTGGACGAGTACTTCTGATTGGTTCAAAGGTTTTCGTACCTGTGGCGTCCAATTCTTTTTTTTTCTCTCCTCTTCTTTCTTCTTCTCCTCTTCCTCCTGTGTTTGTCCCCATTATGAGTGTTTAAAAGGGCACCCAAGTTTAAAGTCCCATCACCCTGACCCGCCATTTTCCGGGACAGAACTAAAAGTAATCAACCAATCTTCTTAAAGAAAAGCTGCTATAAAAAGTTTTGCCCGCAAGTCTCAATGAACAAACTTTCTATAAACACGCTCTCTGTGGCAAAGTGAATCTCTCTCGACTTTCAGATTGTGATTGAATTAGATGATAGTCGTCTGCACATTTTAAAAAATCTGAAACATGGAGAGAGAGAGAGAGAGAAAAAGAGGAAAAAGGAGGGGAGAAGGAGGAGGAGGAGGGGAAGAAGGAGGAGGAGAAGAAGAAGAAGGAGGAGGAGGAGGAGAAGAAATCTCTCTCGACTTTCAGATTGTGATTGAATTAGATGATAGTCGTCTGCACATTTTAAAAAATCTGAAACATGGAGAGAGAGAGAGAAAAAGAGGAAAAAGGAGGGGAGAAGGAGGAGGAGAAGGAGGAGGAGGAGGAGGGGAAGGAGAAGAAGAAGAAGGACGAGTAGGAGAATAATAAGAAGGAAGAGGAGAAGAAAAAGGAGAGGAGAAGAAGAAGAAGGAGGAGGAGGAGAAGAAGAAGGAGGAGGAGAAAGGGAGGTAGGGGTAGGACGTAGGACGACTCAAAAGTTGCTGCGAATCTTCATTCTGCAATTTTGACTGAACTTTGCGAAGCATAAAACATCATCATGGTGATAGGAAGCAATCTCTTCAGTCTCAAGGACATCCATGAAGGAAGAAAGAGGAGAAGGAGAAGGAAATACATCGGATACTCGATATATCGAAGTTTAAAAACATCGATGTATCGAACATCGATGTTTTCGTCTCGATGTCCCAACCCTACTTTTCAGTCCTATGCGAGCAGTATAAATAAGCACTATTATTATTAGGTATTATTATTATTACTTAATATACACATGTAGGGATACCTACTTTAGGTATCAAAACCTTTGGTTTGCTATCCTTTGTCTGATGGCAACCTGCTGATGTGCTAAGAAGGTGACAAAGCATTGCTCTCTCTCTAGAAGGCTAGGAACTCTAGGACGGCAAAATCGCAACGTGTGAAAGAGACCAGGACCTTAAGGGGCTTCCTTCGAGCTTCATTTTTCTCCTTTCCTGTAGGCGAGACTCCGAAAAATTGGAGCACCCAGAGACGTCGTAAGTGTAATTCGTGTACCGCAACGAACACTTGAATTATTTACTCGAGAGAGCGATATTCAACAACTTTCCTTTGGAAATTGCACCCCCCAAAGTTTTCTCGGATTTTCCCCCATCGAGAAAATCTGTACGGGAGAAACCTATAGAAGCATATTAAAAAGATTACCCCCCGGGGGCCGAGAGAGCCATTTTAGAGAGCAATTATGTTTGTGTATGGGGATAGGAGAGACCGGTGGCGAATCCCGGAAATCCCGGAATTCATGAAAGCTAGAGAGGGGATTCTAGAGAGGCACCACTTCCACTGGCGTATATGCCAGTCCCGCAGGAACACTTTCTGGGGCTCCGAAGCCCATACACAAAAAGCTCACTCTGAGGCTTAGGTGTACTGGCAAACAGCCCTAAATTTTGGGTTAAGCCCTAAAATTCCTATAATACTCGTAATTTAGAGCATCCATCTTCCCCGTCAATTTATTTACTGAGGGGACCCCGTAAAAACCTGTCGGGGGACGAGGAATTTAAAAAATACCCGAAAAAGGATTTATGCCACTGATCGCTTTCCTTTCTGCGGGGTTCTCACGGCTTTTTTAAAAACTTACCGAAAATGGGAAGTGATTTAGTCATTAAGTCATTATTCAAACTGAATACGAAAATCACCGGCAGATCGGCATACTGTAAAAGGGTTTATATCTTACGAGTATTAGCTTCCCCCTTTGAAAATCTCACGCCACACCTCTGGTGGCGTGAGATAAAAGTCTAACATCCTAATAATACTTGGTAATAGTAACTTCCTAATAATGGTGGCAAAGTGTACCGCATCTCTCTAGACATGGTAGTTAGAATACCTGAAGCTTAACTTGAACGTAACCAATAAAATTGTGCAAGTTTGTCGTTTTGAAAGAGGAGCGGGAAATTTATGTTAAGTCGCGCCGTTTTTAGCCCGCTTACGTCGGATAATGAGCTTACCCTTACCCTTTTGGGTAACTTGTTGCCAACATGCCAACCATTTACATAGACTTGGATCTACATGGTAGGTAATTGTTGAAAAAAAAAAAAAAAGGATTAGTGAAATGTTTGATACGTATCTGTCAGGGTCAGGGAGATGTCGTTTACCAAAGGGCCTACACAGTACACAGTACACAGAAGTCTAATTTGTCTCTCAGTCTAGCTGATGAGGATTAACAAGTCCAAAACAGTAGGCCTTGTTGTGGAGGTCTGCCCTCTATAGGAGAACAGGTTTAACTCTTTAAAGATGTGGAGAGCCAAAAAGCTTCCCAACAATGGTACATAATAATATTATGTACTTATTGTTAATTTTTAAATTTGATTCAGCACTTCCCCAAATCGAAAACCTTAAGGCTGTGTTTATGTACAGGGCTGAGATGAGCTCGGACGAGGTGAGATAGGATATTGTTTCTACAGTTTTGCATTGGAGTGGTAACTTAAGCAAGGATAGCGTGGGATTGTTGGGCATTTTTTCTAACCCTCTGTCCCGGCGGCAATTTTTAAAATTTATTTTATATTTATTTTTGTTTGCTTTGTAATTCGCTTGTTTGTAATATCTAATTTAAATGAAAAGTATAATATAAACGTGCAAACTAGAGATAAAAAGTAAAAAATGAATTCAGATTGTACGCGTTTTTTTTTTTTTGCCAAATTTAGACCTTAATTCGTACCTAGAACATTCTGCTTGTTAACATTCTATTTACTTGTTAAGTTTTAAAATTAAAAGTTGTGCTTGGAACCTGATGGTGTTTATTGACGCATTGTCTGATTTACTATAAAGTACAGATGCATGAAGAACGTCCAACGAAATGGACCATATTAGATTGAACAAGATGGTACCAAGGTAGTTACTAATTGTTATTTTTGGGTGCAAACCCATTTCTTAGCGCAAAGCCCGACAGTACACGCTCAGGTGCGTAGCCAACAAATAACATATATCAATATATCATACTAAAAATTAGAGACAAAAGGCTGAGTGCATCATGAACCACATGTCCTTTTATGTAGGGTGTTTAGGTACCTACCTACAGGGTAAATTACAAATTATTCAAGTACCTTTGTACACACGAGGAAGTAGATTTGGAAACCCGTCTTTTAGGGCTATTTACGCCTACACCCAAGCCTCAGAGTGATTTTTTACTTTCCTTATCCTATAGGAAGTAGGAAGGAAAGTAATGTAATCGGGTCAAATTTTCGATGGTCAGATTTTTTTCAAGTAGGTACCTAAGTAGGTACTAAGTTTAAAAAAAAAAAGTAAAAATGAAGAAAATTATTTTCGGTACACATGAACAGGGTGCCTAAAAATTATGCACAGTATCGATAAAAAATTATGCACACTATTCAAAGTAGGGGAAGGTGGCCATGTTCTCATACACCATTTTGTTTTGCGTCTCTCGTCAATCCATTTTCTTCTTTTTCTTGTCCTCGTCGTTGGATGAAAATAGTCGCGAGACGCCCTTCTTTCTAGCTCGCTATGCTATTTTGATGGGCGGTTGATTGTTTTATGTGAGTTCGGAAGAATTTTAATCGGTTTTATTTTATTTCTGTGTGTAAATATAAAGTTAAAATCAAGTATATATTCTCCCTACCTTCTTAATAACTTAATTTATGATTAACCTCCTTGAGCTAAATTTCCTGTAATCCAATATCAACTCGGTAATAGGTTAAATCGTTTCTGTGTCAAACTTGTTTGTTAAAATTGAATCAAAAGTGGCAAAGTTCGATGTAAGTTGGTAACAGAAGTGGATGAAAAGTCAAGTAGTCAAGCCAGAGAATCATTTTAGTTAGCTTGAAGTTTGTTTTTCACTAGGAATACATAATAATGATAGTAATAGCGCCTATGTAGACAGAAGAATCAACCTTTACCACTACAAGTCAGTTTGTCTAATCCACCAAGTGGTTTCAGTTTTAATTACTAATGTTCCTAGATACCTATAACATCTAGATTTTAGAGTTAACAAAAAATAATTTTATCAGTGCTGTGATTTTTAGTTTCTGGATATCCCAGTGAAGTTCCAACCTCTACAATTATGTTTCAAAATCAAACCAAAAGATGCATCTAATCCTTCTTGGATTTCCCCTGGTATCATAGTGTTCAATGTTGAGATCTGTATGTTGAAAAGGATTGGCATCCACCATGTTAAGCAGTCGCTCCAAACACTTGCTACACTGCCTCCTCTTGTTCACTGTTATCGTTGTGTTTGAGCTCTTCACTGGAGGTGTTAAACTAACACCAGAGTCTACATTTGACCCTTGGGTTCGGTATGGATTTTTTGGATGTAGTATTTTGTATATTTTAAGATATCTAACATTTCTGCCTCTGCCACAAGTGCTGTTCAACTTTGCTGGGTTAGTTTTCTACAATGCTTTCCCTGATAAAGTAGTGTTGAAAGGTTCACCTCTCCTGGCACCATTCATTTGTATAAGGATTGTTACAAGAGGAGATTATGCTCAGTTGGTGAAGGATAATGTGGCTCGCAACATGGCAAGATGTAATGAAGCAGGCTTGGAAAACTACATCATAGAAGTTGTTACAGATAAACCAGTGGGTCTACCTATTCACAGGAGGATACGAGAAGTTGTAGTACCCAAGTCTTACAAAACAAAGAGTGGGGCTTTATTTAAAGCTAGAGCTCTACAGTACTGCCTAGAAGACAATGTGAATATCTTATCTGGATCAGACTGGGTTGTTCATTTGGACGAGGAGACTCTTCTTACTGAAAATTCTATTCGAGGTGTACTTAACTTTGTATTGGATGGCAAACATCACTTTGGACAAGGATTGATCACCTATGCTAATGAAGAAGTTGTGAATTGGGTGACTACCCTGGCAGATAGCTTCAGAGTGGCAGATGATATGGGCAAGCTACGACTTCAGTTCTCACTGTTCCACAAACCTCTGCTCAGTTGGAAAGGATCCTATGTAGTAACTCAGGTAAGCTACATAACTTAAATTAATTTCTATTTGCCTAGTTTCTTAGTAAGTAAAAACCGAAGTGCCGCGGATTTCGCGATTATTTTCGCGGATTTCGCGATTATTTTCGCGGATTTCGCGATTATTTTCGCGGATTTCGCGATTATTTTCGCGGATTTCGCGATTATTTTCGCGGATTTCGCGATTATTTTCGCGGATTTCGCGATTATTTTCGCGGATTTCGCGATTATTTTCGCGGATTTCGCGATTATTTTCGCGGATTTCGCGATTATTTTCGCGGATTTCGCGATTATTTTCGCGGATTTCGCGATTATTTTCGCGGATTTCGCGATTATTTTCGCGGATTTCGCGATTATTTTCGCGGATTTCGCGATTATTTTCGCGGATTTCGCGATTATTTTCGCGGATTTGGCGATTTTGTTCGCGGATTTTGCGATTATGTTCGCGGATTTGGCAATTATGTTCGCGGATTCGCGTCCCGAATCGACATTTTGGATATTTGGCAAGCCTACTCATTCGGAATACGGCAATAAATCAAATTACCTATAAATTTCTGTCTCAGATCTGATAAAAGAAATAACTGAGATGAAAGAAATAGTTCATCAGGATCTCAGATAAACCAAGTAAATTGCATACCAAACTATTGAAACAAAAACAACAAATCCAAGTATACAAGAGCTAATAGCTGAAAGTAAATACCTATACTACAGACTCTACAGACCATTTATTTACCTGGTAGCACGTGCAATATGTCAGTGGCTAGGTACATTTATCACATCTCTCATTACCTTATTAGCGAGTGCAAACGGGACTGTTATTACAATAGGCACCATCCTCCCTAGCTATTCGTATTTGCAAAATAGTTTTTATTACACCTTACAAAAATCTGGTGTGAACATCACACGACTTTCCTTATTCTATTGAATGATGCTTATTTGAGTGTTCTTTTACCCTAACTTTTACAATATCTCTAACCGTTTTGTCGCTGTAGCTGAAAACCTCCAAAAAACGGTCGAAATCTGTCCAAAAGCGGTCAAAATACCGCCAAGCGCAGCAACCATCTCAACCAATTGTTTTGCATCCTTGTCACATTTGTGAACTACATACCAAATTTTAAGTCTCTAGCTTTTACCGTTCTCGAGATATTTTGTTTACAGACAGACACACACACGGACCAATGGCTGAAACTTTGGATTTAGGCTCTAGGGACCTCAAAACGTGTTTTGGCACTAAAAACTGACCATCGAAAATTTGACCCGATTACATTACTTTCCTTCCTATAGGATAAGGAAAAGTAAAAAGGAAAAACTACATATAAAGAAAAGAAGGATAAACCGGACTCAAAGAAGACGATAGAGACTGAGAAGGAACTGAACTGAACTGAACGAAAATAACTTTATTTTTAACAAAACAAAAATTACAAAGGTTAGCTCACCCCCAAAGCTTACAAAAACTTCTTGGGGGTGTAGGTGATTCTTCTTCTGTTATTCCTTTGTTTTCTTCAATTGTTCCTTCGATTTACTTCAACAAGCTTTTCTTTGATTTTGATTTTTGCAACTCTTCTATTGTTCTCATCAAGAAAATCTCCGCATATTTCTTCAATTAATGTAGGTATTAAATTTGACAGCATTCTTGTTCCATAATTAGTGTATGCTCTGGTTCTAATTAAATGTGGTCTTCGCATGTTGTACTGGTTTTGTTCTATTTGTTTGTATTCTTCTTTATGGAAGTGGTGTTCTAAAAGAATTTGTTTACATAATAGCTCAGGAGTCAATAAGTATTGTGGTTCCATCTTGAAAATTTTTTTAATGATTTTTCTTTGAAGACTATAAAGTGAATTTATTACATATTCAGGTGCATATGCATATAAGGTAACCCCATATCTTAAAATGGATTCTACTAGGGAATAATATAACATCTTTTTGATGTACATAGATACATTGATCACATAGAATTTGTTCAATTTGTATAATACTATTCTGAGTTTTTTACAGATCAATAGCCCTTTTCCTAAGAAATATTTACTAGGTAGGTACTTAGTATTCTTTAACTAAAGAACCTACAAACATAATATCTCTTACCTGTCAATCTCACAGGATACTGATTTTTTTAATCGCCAATTAAATGACATTCTTCAGCAGACTCTACAACAAATAATTAACTAGTTATGATACAAATTCAGATATCTAAATCTTCTAGCTTTGGTTTTGTACACGAAATTAGTAAATATTTTAGCTTAGGTTATGAGAAAATATAAGAAGGAAGAGAAAGTACATTTACAAAGGAGTCATCTAGGTGAATAGGTAACTTGATTGCGAATAGAAAATTTCATTATCTAAGATTTACTTACAATTTTACACTCAGGATTTTGATACTCCTGTTGTTGGATTTACAAATTGTAGAATTTGTTATAAGACCAGGTGTTTACTTGGGGTTGGGGATTGTAACTGGGAACGAATTTGGCACCTTGTTGATTATTTTGTGGAACAGCAAGTTGATTGTTTTGTGGAAAAGCAAGTTGATTGTTCTGTGGGATAGGAATGTCTGGTTCTGTCACATAGCTTGGTAGTTCAGGTCGGGCAAAGATTTTCTTGGTGAAGAAATTTTTAGGTTTGTTCTGGGGTATGTAATTGGGGACATAAGGTTGAATTGGATACAAATTGTTATCTACGTAAGTTAGAGGACCATAAAGTGCTGGCTTCTGATATCCAGCAGGAACAAGTGGGCTTTCACACACTGTACCTCGCACAGCTTCTTGAAGGGGGACGGTGAATATTCTGAAGTTAACATCGTTGAAGTTCAGTTCTGACTCGAGATGGATTGGCATTCTATCGGAAATGACCCACAAGTCATCACCCACTACTTTGACATCACTGGGGAAGATCAGAGCCTCATTGTCAATATCGATGTGTCCAATGTTCTCAGGTTTGTAAGGATATTGCGAGTTCCAACAACCGACGGCGTTTCTGTCGATCAAGTTGAAGTAAAGGATACCGTTGTGGTCCATGACGTGAGAGGTCAAATGTCCATCCCGACCTCTATCTCCGATCTTCACGTATGCGTTGTAACTATCAGCAGATTCGGCTAGAGTTTTATTTCTCAAGACACGTGTAGAGACGGCAAACTCAGAATGAGAAGCAATAGGGTGGAAGAGAAGGTTTTTGAATCCGTCAGCCTCGGGAGGGGTTAGGGCAATTCCGAAAATACCTTCGGGGAACCAATGGAATGTCAGACCACCGATGTTGAATTCACCTGAAAACAAATAATGTGACATTGTACAACAGACAGGAAATTTCATCAATAATTGTTTATGGTTTTCTAATAATATGTACCTATGTATGTATCATCTACCTATGCATCATATTGTCCATTTAGGTCAGACAAGAGTGTACAAATAAAAATCTGCCTTTAACACTGAGATTATCCGGATCAGTCACAGTCCATTTCTGATTTTTTCAAATTGACATGGAGAAGTTTGTAAATTAATTAAAATTTGAACTTGGATTATGTTTCAGTGAATACCTAGTTTTACTTGTATTGGGATTATGCTAGTTCATGAAGGTATGTGGAATTTATCGTGAATCGCACCTTTAAGCTCATGTCAATTCTGAAGATATATAACTCACATAGAGTTTTGTAGTTTATACAGGGTGTTTAAAGTTTAAAGAAGCAAACTTGAAGAGGTTATTATTTTTTTTTCTTCTTCTTTTTTTCTCCTTAAATAGCGTTTTTTTTTCTTGTTGGCGAAGCTATAGGACTTTTTTCTCTGTAAACAGGAGTCCACAATTTTAGCTACATGGATTTATAATTTTCGCCTGAAACAATAAAATTATCTTCTCTGTTTTAAGGTATGTTCCAAATAAATCTGGTAACATTTGAGTTCTCTAACTGAAAATGGTTTCTTAGTTAGTAGAAAAACAAATCCAGATTCTTTTTTTATCTAGGTATTCCTTTTTTTACACTCCGTAAAATATGTAGGTATGTACTTCATTATTTTTATCAACAACAAAGGGACCCTGTTATCTTCTTACTGTCTAGCTATCTACCAATAAATCAGTACTATTATGCAACTAAAAAAAATTCTTCCCCCATTCGTTAAGTACCTATTGCTCTAATTAAGTCCCGTTGCGTTCGAGGTACCTATAAATCATTTTAATTAGAAGACTTAAATATAATAAATGTACAGGGTGGCACACAAGTAAATGTGTCATGTGATTCCACAAGAAGTCGAAATTCTGTAGCTCGCCTTGATTAAGGAGCTTTGTGCAAAACTACAAACAATCTGTTAGGTACTGCCCCTTGATCATCAAGTGAATACCTATTATGGTCTGATTTTTATCTAGATTCTAGAGAAGAAGAAATAAGTAGGTATCTATAATTTTTAAAATTGAAAATTTACCCCAGGCATTGACTTTTGTCATTGACAATCAGCCCTTTTATGTTTAAGCTGGACATGAGATGCATTTCAAAACCAACTTTTGATCCTGCAAGTTCGGCGCTTATCAAAGTTTCCTACGTAGCTTTTTTCCTTCGAATCAATTCTTCTTGGAATAATTTACCCATCAAGTAGAAAACTTCGAGCCTTTTCAGGAAAGCGATGATTTTTATAGCGATTAAAAACACACCAGATAACGGGTATCGATATCAATCAATGTGATCAATAAATAGAGAATCAATTGTACATAGATGTAGGTAGTTTACTAGGAATAATAATATCTACAACTCAGGTATTCGGGTAACTCCCCAGATATCTGCTTATAGCATAGGTATATTGAAGTGATCAATAATTGATAGTAGAATAAATTATTGATAGTTGATTGATATAGTCATAGTGATAGTGATCTATACAAGAAAGCAGGATGTACTATTACTTATAAGGTGAGATAATTTTTACTCATAGTTAAGCAGATCCCTAAGTTTCCTTATAGGGAACTAGGAAAAATTGAATCCAATCATAATTCATGTGAGAAAAAGAGCTTATTAGTGGATGTGCCAAAACACCACATTTTTCAATACACAACTTCTCCAGTAATCCCCTTGTTTACAAGCAACGCTTTTCCTCTAATTTCTACGATCCACAAATGCGACGGACTTGACTACAGGACTTACCAAAGGATTACGGACTTACCTAATGAAGGATTACGG
>NW_007378275.1:0-9783 GCF_000475195.1 Diaphorina citri | reverse complement strand
ATCCCGCTCAAAATATTTTTTTTTTTTTTTTTTTTTTTTTTTTTTTTTTTTGTAGACTAAGACAGATAAAACACTTACACTCACTTACCTGGTATGCTTACCTTTTGCCGTTTAAGAAAAATGTACTTCTACATCTCTTAAACGGCCATATACTTACCTAACATTAGTATCTTAATAGTACAGACTAGACTTGACTTTCAGAAGTCAGAAGTGCATGATATCTAGTTAGGTATATATCTACTAATTTATTCCATTTCCCTTAGTACCTACCATAAAGTTGACTTCGTATACGTTAGCCGTAGGGCATTATGTAAAAAACTAAATAAAATTCTAGCAAATCTTCTCAATGCCATTTCGTATTCACCCCACATCTAATCATTTATTTTTACCCCTGTTTTCTATTCTTCTTACCGTCTTTCTCTTTAATTTCTTCCTTTTGATCCTGTTTTCTCGTTCACTTTCCAAATCCAAATAGGTACATGTCGCGTTCTTATGGTAGGCGTTGACTTTTCTTCGTTTCATCTGAATGTTTCTGAATAGCCTATTATGTCTAACAAAGTGCCATTGACGAAATAGCAGTTGACTACTTAAGTGTTGAAGTGAAATGGGACACAAATATTGCATGATTGTATACCATGCTAATTATATAGATAATTATACCTACCTATTGTTGAAGTGTTTCTTCTTCTTCTTCTTCTTCTTCTTTTAACGGGTCTTTCAAAGCATCCCGATAATCTCACAGGAGACTCGGGGGTATCCCAGTATCCCCTCTTCTGAATTGAAGGCATTTACATAATATGTATCAATTGTATCATTGTATCTACACAATATCACTCTAGGATTTTACACTAGAATTGGAATCTGCAGTCATCCGTATTAAGGACAAACTCAACTCAAGTTTCACAGGCCATTTCCTTCAAGTTCACACAGGATGGGAAAACGAAAAACAAAGCGTCAGGCTAGGAACAGGATAACAGGAACAGATGATATGGTTCACAGTTGTGTATGAAAATGTACTTAAATCATTCCTGTAATTCTTTCTCGCTCTCATTCCGTCAACTTCCCCTCCTTTTCATCTTCTTGTTGTTCATTTCTTCTCCTCTTCTCCGAGCCCTCCTCTTCTTTTTTCTCCCACTCTTCCTCTTTTTCCTTCCCCTACTGTTCTTTCTCCTAATCCTCCTCTTCGTTCTCTCCCTCCTTCCTCTACACCTTCCTTCTCCTCCTCTTGCTGTTTCTCCTACTCTTATTTTTCTAGCCCTCCTCTTCTTATTTATTTTCCTCTTCCTCTTTTTCCTTCTCCTTCTTTTCTTTCTCTTACCTCCTACTCTTCCATTTCATTTTCTCCCTTCTTCCTCCTCCTACTCTTCCTCGTCCTCTTCTTTTCCCTCCTTCTTCTCCAACTGCTCATCTCTCTTCTCTTTTCTTCCGCTCCTCTTCTCCTGCTCCTCTTCTTCATCCTCTCCCTTCTTCTTTTCCTCTTTCTTCCCCTCTTCTTTTTTATCCTCCTTCTCTTTCTTCCTCCCACTCCCCTTCTTTCTTCTTCGCCTCCCCTCTCTTCCCATTTGTTCCTCCTACTCCTCTTCTTCATTCTCTTTCTCCTTCCTTCTCCTCCTCTTCCTGTTTCTCCCACTCTTTATTCTTTCTCCTCCTCCTCCTCCTCCTCCTCTTTCTTCTCCTCCAATTTCCCCAGACTGTGGAAAATTACATGGGTTTCATTAAGTAACAGGCGCTTGGTAAATCTCCAATTTGTTCTAACTTTGCTACCAATATTATTAGCAACCAAAGAGAACATGAACACTATCAACAGCGAAAGTACGAAAGGCATCGGCAAAAGACATTGACATCAAAACAGCGCAAAAGGACCCATATACCTAACCAGAAGTTTTGTCCAAGAGGTAGCTTAAAAGGTCCTTTTTCGCTTTCTCCATATCATCCAAGGAAGGCAGATAGGGCCTTTTAAAAAGCTAGCAACTTTCTCATTTCCATCGTCAACTGACATTCCTCTGCAAACTTGAAAAGGAGACCTAAGATTTCAAGAAGGATGCTGGATAGATAAATATTCAAAGTAATTTACCTACATGTTGCTGATATGATAAACATGTTGTTTGTATAGGTAAAACGAGTTTTTTTCCATTTCATATTTCTTAGTCCTCATTCGTAGGCTTGCCAAACGTCCCGAATTGGCCGGGACAGTCTCGAATTTCAGGGGGTGTCCCGGCGTCCCGTTCAGTTTTTCATTTTGGGGCGTTTTGTCCCGAATTTCCGTTTTTGTCCCAGAAAAAATTCGGGACGCGTTTTTTAACTTTAAAATTTTCATTTTGGGGCGTTTTGTCCCGAATTTCATTTAAACTCTATAAGGCACTAAAAACTGACCATCGAAATTTTGACCCGATTACATTACTTTCCTTCCTATAGGATAAGGAAAGTAAAAAATTCGGGACGCGTTTTTTAAGTTTAAAATTAGGTACCTCTCTAAATCAGAATTTGTTCTTAACTTGTTTAAATTTGTCATGCTTTCATCAGTTTGCTCTTCCACTTTGCTAAACCTTTATAAACGAGAAAATGTTGTATTAAACGACTTGTTTAAATTTGTCATGCTTTCATCAGTTTGCTCTTCCACTTTGCTAAACCTTTATAAACGAGAAAATGTTGTACGTCATGCTTTCATCAGTTTGCTCTTCCACTTTGCTAAACCTTTATAAACGAGAAAATGTTGTATTAAACCGCCTTAACCCATTTATAGCAGCTTTTCTTTAAGAAGATTGGTTGATTACTTTTAGTTCTGTCCCGGAAAATGGCGGGTCAGGGTGATGGGACTTTAAACTTGGGTGCCCTTTTAAACACTCATAATGGGGACAAACACAGGAGGAAGAGGAGAAGAAGAAGGAAGAGGAGAGACAAAAAAGAACTGGACGCCACAGGTACGAAAACCTTTGAACCAATCAGAAGTACTCGTCCAAATCTCAAATAGAACCTCTTACGAGTATTTTCTGAAGATTTGGTAACCCTGTAATCAGAAGCAGTTCTTAGTTTACGTTTAAAGAGAGAGAAAGAGGAAGGATAAAGGAAGAAAGGGAGAGAGAGAGAGAGAACAGTCTCAATATTAGTGGATGTGCCAAAAGAACCACGTATATTGCTTCCTCTATCTCCTTCCTACCTAATAATATTACACCAAGAAAGAGGAAAGAAAAGGAAGACAAAGAGAGGGAGAGAGAGAGAGGAAGAGAGAGAGAGAGATTGTAAACCTGTCGATGTCAAATCTGAATGGCTGTCAAAATATGTTTTCTAATACCGATACTGCCATAGTATCAAATTAAAGCAAAATGTATCAATCTCGGAGGCCACAAAATGCATGCGTGTGATCTAAACGATCTAGATTCTGTACAGATATAGGTACACATGATTATTGGTATTTTAATAAGCACCAATTACTTAGGTACTTGAAATGAAATGTATTATATTTTTACAAAGTGTTCAAATATTCTAACTATTTAGGTACATTAATATGTAGTAATACTAATAATCAATCAGGACAATATTTCTTTAGATAAAGGCTACTTGTGTACATGTTTACCATATAAAAGGAATAAAGTAGATATTAGGTATTTTATTCAAGATATTATAAAATATCATATCTTGTTTACCAATAGCCCTTTTCCTAAGAAATATTTACTAGGTAGGTACTTGGCATTCTTTAACTAAAGCACCTACAAACATATCTCTTACCTGTCAATCTCACAGGATACTGATTTTTTTAATTTTAAAACCACCCCCCCCCCTCCCTTTCTCTATAGACTCCTTCTCTCTCCCTCTCTTTCTTTCGTTTCCCTACTCTGCTACACTTTCTCTTTCTCTCTCTCTCTCTCTCTCTCTCTCTCTCTCTCACTGTCTTTCTCCCCCTCCCTTTTTGTCTACCTCCCCTTTCTCCTTTCATTCTCTTTTTCTCTGTCTCCCGTATTGTTCAAAGTCTGATGTTGTTACACGTTCAAATTGATCTAGGTTTCCAGGTTATACATAATTATGTATGTTACTCGAAGGTTTTACTGGGGAAGAAAAAATTAAGTGAAATATGACAGCTGGGAGGGATGAGTTTTCCAAAACCTTAGAAAGCCAGCCGTTCCGAGAACGAACTTTATCTGCTTAGGATAAAGCTCGTCTCGGGCTGGAATGACTGGAATCAAACCCTCAACCTAGCGCTTACAAGGCAGGGCGCTACCATCCAAGCTAACTAGGCTGGCGAAAATTCTAGTCTTAACTTTAAAAATTCGAAGAAAAAGCATAGTTACTTCTCGTGCGGGATGCAATGCTTGGCCCCGCACATATCTTCAGCCTCTTCGGACGCAATGTGGTAGTGAATCCGCAGCAGCATGTTAGGATACAGCTCGTCTCGGGCTGGAATGACTAGTATCAAACCCTCAACTTAGCGCTTACAAGGCAGGGCGCTACCATCCAAGCTAACTAGGCTGGCTAAAATTCTAGTCTTAACTTTAAAAATTCGAAGAAAAAGCATAGTAATACCTCTAGGTCTAGATTATGAAGCTAATTCTCCAGCAATTTTCTCTAATATCTAAGAGAATAGAGGAAAGTGATACTTTGTCATTAGATAGTGACACTATCTTGATAATTTATCTTCCGCCCCAATATCACGCTATCGCATTATTTGAAAGCAATATATTTTATTTACACTTTCGGTACCGGCTTCGGCAAGCAAATTGTCGACGGCCGTCGATCGACGTCGACTGAAATCGTCCACACTGCCTCGAATACATAGCTTCATCTCTTCGATCGACGGCCATCGGCTATATGTGGACACAGGTTAATGCCTCGTCTGGGATTGAACCCTCGTCTTCCTGTTTACCAGGCAACCGGCGAGGTAGGTATGTGTTGTCAATTTTTCCAGCTTTAAAAGGTTCCGCCATTTTGCAAAGGACTGTCAATTTGATCGGACTGAATCTTGCTTCTTTGATAGATCTTTTACGTATTGACCGCCCTGCCCTAATAATGGTAAGCCACAATTGAAGGAACGGCAAACCATACATAGTAGGTAACTACCAACTATAGGTAGGTGTAACTATTACTTTACTACCTTGATATTTTCGTCCCGTACTTGAGAGCTGAGAGGAGCGAAGGTGCGGTCAAATGTCCATCCCGACCTCTATCTCCGATCTTCACGTATGCGTTGTAACTATCAGCAGATTCGGCTAGAGTTTTATTTCTCAAGACGCGTGTAGAGACGGCAAATTCAGAATGAGAAGCAATAGGGTGGAAGAGAAGGTTTTTGAATCCGTCAGCCTCGGGAGGGGTTAGGGCGATTCCGAAAATACCTTCGGGGAACCAATGGAATGTCAGACCACCGATGTTGAATTCACCTGTAAACAAATAATGTGACATTGTACAACAGACAGGAAATTTCATCAATTGTTTATGGTTTTCTAATAATATGTACCTATGTATGTATTGTCCATTTAGGTCAGACAAGAGTGTACAAATAAAAATCTGCCTTTAACACTGAGATTATCCGGATCAGTCACAGTCCATTTCTGATTTTTTCAAATTGACATGGAGAAGTTGGTAAATTAATTAAAATTTGAACTTGGATTATGTTTCAGTGCATACCTAGTTTTACTTGTATTGGGATTATGCTAGTTCATGAAGGTATGTGGAATTGTGAATCGCACCTTTAAGCTCATGTCAATTCTGAAGATATATAACTCACATGGAGTTTTGTAGTTTATACAGGGTGTTTAAAGAAGCAAACTTGAAGAGGTTATTTTTTTTTACTTCTTAAATAGCGTTTTTTTTTCTTGTTAGCGAAGCTATAGAACTTTTTTCTCTGTAAACAGGAGTCCACAATTTTAGCTACATGGATTTATAATTTTCGCCTAAAACAATATAATTATTATCCTCTCTGTTTTAAGGTATGTTCCAAATAAATCTGGTAACATTTGAGTTCTCTAACTTAAAATGGTTTCTTAGTTAGTAGAAAAACAAATCCAGATTCTTTTTTTATCTAGGTATTCCTTTTTTTACACTCCGTAAAATATGTAGGTATGTACTTCATTTTTTTTATCAACAACAAAGGGACCCTGTTATCTTCTTACTGTCTAGCTATATCTACCAATAAATCAGTACTATTATGCAACTAAAAAAATTCTTCCCCCATTCGTTAAGTACCTATTGCTCTAATTAAGTCCCTTTGCGTTCGAGGTACCTATAAATCATTTTAATTAGAAGACTTAAATATAATAAATGTACAGGGTGGCACACAAGTAAATGTCTCATGTGATTCGACAAGAAGTCGAAATTCTGTAGCTCGCCTTGATTAAGGAGCTTTGTGTAAAACTACAAACAATCTGTTACCATACCAACAACAGATTACAGGGAATCTGCCGCATTACAGCTCACAGGGGAACTGCAATATTGTATCCTGAATCCGCAGTAAATCCTGAATCCGCAGTAAATCCTGGTCTCGGCACCAAAAATGGTACGTTCCTACAGGAACGACTTGCTTACTTATTTGGCATCCTGGTCTCGGCACCAAAAATGATACGTTCCTACAGGAACGACTTGCTTACTTATTTGTGAAAAGGAATAGACTTTCTTACTTAGCAATGAAAACCATATCCAAGGGGATAAGCTTTATTGAAAAATGGATGTGTGAGAATCGACTGTGTGTCGATCAACAGCAAAAGTTACAAGAATGTGAAAAAATCGAAAAATCCAAGTCGAGAAAAAGTTTTTCTTGCTTCCATGGAAACCGCCGCTGCTATACGGTCTGGAAAATTGATGCTTGGAGAGGCGACTTCCACGGCTCGAACATTCTCCCCCCCATGAAACCACCCCTGGTTTCATAGATGCTTGCTCATTGACTTGGGAGTGGGCACAACTTCACCACAGGTCTCTTGTAGGTTCCGTTGCTTGTTCTTACTAATGCGACTCGTACAACATCATCAGCACCAAGGAACAGTTGAACAATACGACCCAATGGCCAAGACAACACTGGAGTGTTCTCGGACTTCACTATCACTAGCATTTCAACTTCCAACTTGACTGAAGTGTTCTTCTGCCATTTGAGTCTTTCTTGTAATGAACTGAGATATTCATTACTCCAACGTTTCCAAAAACTGGATAGTAGTTTTTGTATGAGCTTGTAGCGATCACCCAACTTGAGGTTCACTATGTGATGATTCTTTGGTAGAACTATAGGGTGAACATGTTCATAAGACAGATGCGAAGCGTTAGACAGATTCATCAGGCTGAGTAACATGTACGTAAACACATGCGCCTAATGCCTTGAGACTGGCATCGCAAAATCCTATGAGTTTGACTTTTGCGTTCTTACATATGCCCAAGTGTCGGGGAATTTTCAGATTGTTTAGCGCGGGAAATTCGGACATAATCAACGACCACCTTTCTTGTATGTCAATAGGTGGGTCCTCGTCCCAATCAATCTTAAGATTCCAAAGATCTTTAATGAGTAGTTTGAGTGACAAAGTGACAGGACTAATAAAGCCAAGAATATCGAAGATTCTTGCCACAGTACTTAGGATACTTCTTTTTGAACATTTTGTGTCTGACAAATTCACACAAAATGAAAAGGTATCTTCCTTTGGATTCCACTGAATGCCAAGTACTTTTAAGTAGGAATCTGAACCCCACTCTACCTCACTGAGCATGCGTTGCTCCTCTGGTATAGACTTGAGAATGTCTAGATTATTTGAGGCGAACTTGGTCAAATGAAAACCTCCTTTGTCACAGATGCTTACTAATTCTGTTATAGTACTCACAGCTTCAGTTTCGCTCATGAAACTAGAGAGGAAGTCATCCATGTAGAATGACTGGCTTACTTCATGAGATCCTGATGGAAACTCATCCTCGTAATCCTTAGCCAGTTGTCTGAGCACGCGCTGGGCTAAGAAAGGACTGGGCCTCATTCCAAACACAACTCTCTCCATTTGATAACATTGCAGAGGTTCTTGGGGACTCTCACGCCAAAGGAAGCGCTGGAACTTCTGGTCTTCCTTGTCGACGTATACTTGCAGGAACATTTTCCGAATGTCAGCCGTACATGTAATGGGAAACATGCAGAATGATATTAGAAGTTGAAACAGATTTTTATAGAGAGTAGGACCTGCATACAACATCTCATTCAGAGAGAGACCTGATTGCGTTTTACAACTGAGGTCAAATACTATTCTTACTTTTGTAGTCGCCCTGTCTGGACGTACCACTGCATGGTGCGGCATGTAATAAGCCAACTCTTGCTTTTCCTCCCAGGAATACGACAGGAGACCATAGGCCAGCTCATCAGAAGCGTACAGGAAAGTGTCCTCACAGTTTTTGCCCACATCGACAGCAATGTTAGCAATGAAAGTTCCTGGCAAAATGTCTTCGGGGCGGAATTGGTATTTTCGGATGCGGCGATCCGTCTTCAGGTCGAAAACGTGGATGGCGTAGGGGCAAATCTGCTTGGTGGTGTTTCCTAAGGGGGAAAAGTAGAATAGAATATACCTTGTTTATACTGTCAGCATGGGACCGAAAAGCGAAAAGTACCATTACTCTCCTACCAGAATGTGTAAAAAGTAAATCTTATTTAGTTAATTTTAATTTCAATTCAATTTATTTATCAAACTAAACAAAAACGTAATTGTGTGTCCTTGAGAAACATTAAAATTAAACTTAGAGGATAAACGATAGGAAAGCAGCCAGCGCGGCAGCGCAGATGTGGCACTTTGAATGCACCAGTTCTCCAAGGATCACTGAAGTTAAACAAGGTTGTGCATGGTTACTATCTGGATAGGTGCCCAATTGGGAAAACGCGTTATGATAGCTTTTCCCGACCCCATTCAGACTGGGCGGGGTTAATGTTAGTAGTTTTTCGCCAAATAGGGGGTAAGACCCCCGTCACTAAGACTTTAGCAGTTATACAATGTTCTTGATCCTCTATCAAACAACATAACAATAGACAATAGCCGCAGTCTCCCGAGGTGAGTGTAGAATAGAATTTTACCTTGTTTATCCTTCCGGAATGTGTAATGCCATGGTAGTTGGCTTACATAGAGACACAAATTGAACGGTGTAGTTCATCCAGGCACATATCAATTGCTGTTAACTCTGCAGTGAATATCGAGCACATTGGATTCAAAATAGAGTGTAGGAAGTTGTCTTGTTAGTTGGCCTTTTACAAAACTAGGCCGCAGCCTCACAATCGGACAATTCTCTAATGATCTCAAAATGATACCAAGCGTGCCGAGAGGCGCACGAACGTCAAGAGTTGAAAGCTTAGCCCGCCCTATTGCATCGCTACAAAAATTATCCCCAACAACTGATGTTACTCAGAGGCGCGATTTCCCGGATAACTATGTAGGTAACAAAAATATCCCCAACAACTGATGTTACTCAGAGGCGCGATTTCCAGGATAACTAGGTACTTCTCCATCTAGTCATCTAGATACCCATCTTGTTCTCAACTTAAATATTCCATATCGTTAGAAATCGTAGGAGAAAAAACTGCAATTTCGTTTCGGGGGCAAAAAACATATTAGAGATCTTATATTTCTAATTTCCACAGGGAAATGAAAATATTTTCGTACGAAAAAAGCAGAAGGAGGAGGAGGAAGACCGAGCTCGCATATTTTTATGAAAGAATTGGTCGGCTAGTAGTACCTAGACGTTTTCATTTTCATACCCACGAAGAATGATATAGGAATAGAAAAAATGTACATCCTAAATACGAGTATACCTATGCATGTAACAATGTAACATAACAAAATAGTGATTATT
>NW_007378274.1:93814-131120 GCF_000475195.1 Diaphorina citri | reverse complement strand
ATTGGGATTTTGAAGTAAGGCTCATATCAAAGACCTTACCCACCCAGAGTTAAAGTACATCATTGAAGAAAAAAAAAAGACCTTAAGTTCTTGGACTCTAAACACCCCATAATATTATGACCAAAATTCTGGCTCTCAAGTAGCACTGAAGCCTCAGTTCCAAACATCTGATTGGCCAAAATTTATCTTCAGTCTGACTTGAGAGTGAGAATCTGTTTTCATACATAAAGCCAGCCTGCCTCAGGTCTACCTGATAGTGTGTATGCCTATCAGGTCTGCCTGATAGTGAGTGGCTGGCTGATAGTGTGTGTGCCTGTCAGATCTACCTGATAGTGTGTGTGCCTGTCGAATCTACCTGATAGTGTGTGTGATCTTCAGGTCTACCTGATAGTGAGTGGCTGGTAGGGATAACATTATTTTAACCTAATCTTTACATCCATTACTTTTTGACACTCGAACATTGACAATTTCTCGACTGTAAAACAAATTGTTTGTGCCATGAGTGAACCATCCATTACTTTTTATCCATGGGACCCTCCCTTATTCTTGGCTATTACTTCGTTATACCTAGTGTGAGAAAGACTAGGTTAACTAATTCAAAAATGCAAATTTGTCACTTGATTATTGATGAGCACGACTTTGTCTTTTCGTAAAACGTGTGGACATCACACAAGTTTTCATTAGACTGCATAAGTAATTGGTGTAATTATCTGCTTGAAATTGGTGACTATTTTTGGGAGAGGTAATAATTCATAATAGTCTCTCTTGTGTGTAGACTAGAATAGTTGGTTAATAATAATGGTTAGTTGGTATCAAATGCTGGGAATATACTATCAGGTCGTTTTCCTCCTCGCGTCCCAATATTTTGCGATGATGTTGTCTTGATCCGTGAGTCCTGGGCATATCATATGATCCGAGTAATAAAATTCTGGTGTGAACATCACAAACATGACTTTCCTTATTCTGTTGAAATGTGCTTATTTTGGTTTTTTCTACTCATTTATCTATCACTCTATCTCAGCGGTTCCCAAACTGGGGTCCGCGGCCCCCCGAGGAGGCTGTGAAGAACTTCAAGACCCCCGGGGAAGATCACATTAAACAAGTTTGGGAACCGATGCTCTATCTTATTAAATTTTCCACATTTGTACGATATTAGGTAGGCTTAAAAAAATGCTTACACGAGAATGTCACGACTTCGTTGAAGAGGGTGTAAGTATTTGGATAAGATAACAGTGATGGATTGGTCATATTATCTTAATAGCTCGGGTTGATTAGAAAGCCCGTTCCCACTTGAGTTTTGAGTAGTCCAGTTCCAAAAGTGGAAATTTTTAGGGAAAACACGAAAAACTCATATCTATTGAAACAAGCAACCGACTTTAATGCTTTTGGTCTTGAAAAAAAGCTAAAATCTAAGGGAAGGATAGTTCGTCTGCCTTGTAAGCACTAGGTCCCAGTTCGATTCCCGTTCTAGGCGGATTTTTATCCTAAACAGATAAGGTTCTTTCTGGTAAATGTCAGGCAGGAATAGAATAGAATATACCTTTTTTATCCTGCTGGGATAGGACTGAATAGTCCCTTTACCTCCACAGTCTAACCAAGGTCTGTTATATTTTGAGATGTTATAGGGACACATATTACAATTAGAGTAAATGAGCATTTCCTTTTTTAGTGATATTCATTTCTTGTTCTTCATTCTCAGAACAAGACCATCATGATTCTGGGTATTGGAGCAATCACTTTCTGTTCCGCTTATATCTTCTACATGAGGCTTTTGGTCTTGAAAAAAAGCTAAAATCTAAGGGAAGGATAGTTCGTCTGCCTCGTAAGCACTAGGTTCCAGTTCGATTCCCGTCCTACGCGGATTTTTATCCTAAACAGATAAGGTTCTTTGGCTGGGGGACGTTAAACAGGGAGTAGACCAGCTTAGTCTCGCTGGGGGACTATAAACAGGGAGTATACCAGCCTGAATTTCCCTTGCTAAAGAAATAGCAAGGGTTGAGAGGGAAGGGCATCCACTCGTAAAATTTGTAGCCAAAACCAAATGCCTGTCCAAAGCAATCACCCTAGTTAGGGCTGATTGAGAGACTGACGAAAAACGCGTAAAAACGCGAGGACTTGTACTTGGTATTTAAAAGCAGAGAGAACCCTTTGAGGAACTGCCAGCTTGCTAGGCTGGTTAGGGTTAGCTGTTCTCCTCCCTGTTTATAGCCCCACAGCCAGACGCTAGTCTTCTCTCTGTTTGACGTCCCCTAGCTCTAGTGAGATGGTGTACTGAGATAGCAATAGAGTGGGACCACTAGAGGGGGGCACTTTTCGGACAAATTAAGTCAAACTAAATATAGACTTAATACAGTGAAATCTGTATTAAGTGTAGGTAGATAAGATAAGTGAAGTGCGTTTAGGAACACGGGTGGTCGATCAAATGATCAAGTAATAATAGAATCGAATATACCTTGTTTATCCTATTAGAATGAGACTAAAAAGTCCCTTTACCCCAGCAGTCTAAACAAGATCTCGTTTATTTAAGGGTTTAAGAACATAATACAACAAAAGACCCTAATACAGTGCTTAATAGGACTGTTTGAATATTACTCAAAAGTCCTTTTACCCCTGCAAGAGCTACTGTTATTGTTATATTATTAAACAATTTTGAGGGCAATATTGCATTCCTAAGCTAGGATTGAACCTATGCCCTCCTGTTTACCAGTCGAGCTTTTTAACCTCTGGGATGGCGATGGAATTTGACTTTTTTTTTACTTCGACAACTCTTTCGCATTCTTTAAGGCACAGTCTTACATCCATGCCTATTGGAGAACAAAAAAGTTTTCCTAAAAATTTTCACTCCGGCCGGGATTCGAACCCAGCACCTCCAGATTGAGAGTCAGTGCTCTTGACCACTCGGCCACAGTCGCCCTACCCACCTGCTCATATGACTCTAGTTCATGTGTTACCTACATGAGGTACCTACGTACCTACCTATCAAATCTTCTATTCAATGGGTAGGTAGGGAGGCAGGAAGGTAGTAACTCGAAATTTTCTAACGCAAATATTTTTTCTACCAAGTTGTCATTCATTATGATAAGATTTTTCTACCGACATATTTGGCGCACTTCTATACCAGTTGATTTCCAATAACTTTAACTTAATAAGAACATAATACAACAAAAGACCCTAATACAGTGCTTAATAGGACTGTTTGAATATTACTCAAAAGTCCTTTTACCCCTGCAAGAGGCGACTACTGTTATTGTGATACTATTAAACAATTTTGAGGGCAATATTGCATTCCTAGGCTAGGATTGAACCTATGCCCTCCTGTTTACCAGTCGAGCTTTTTAACCTCTGGGATGGCGATGGAATTTGACTTTTTTTTTTTTACTTCGACAACTATAATAATATTGAATTTTATTTTATACCACATAAACAATAAAATGTTCTTTTGGAATAAATCCCTTTAAGTACTAGAATAAATCCCTTTCGCATTCTTTAAGGCACAGTCTTACATCCATGCCTATTGGAGAACAAAAAAAGTTTTCCTAAAAATTTTCACTCCGGTCGGGATTCGAACCCAGCATCTCTGGCTTGAGAGTCAGTGCTCTTGACCACTCGGCCACAGTCGCCCTACCCACCTGCCCGTATGACTCTAGTTCATGTGTTACCTACATGAGGTACCTACCTACCTACGTACGTACCTACCTATCAAATCTTCTATTCAATGGGTAGGTAGGGAGGCAGGAAGGTAATGACTTGAAATTTTCTAACGCAAATATTTTTTCTACCAAGTTGTCATTCATTTTGATAAGATTTTTCTATCGACATATTTGGCGCACTGCTATACCAGTTGATTTCCAATAACTTTAACTTACCTTAACAACGATTGACCTATATAAAAAAAAAATGACCGAGTACTTTTGGTTAACTTTTGGTCTTGAAAAAAAGCTAAAATCTAAGGGAAGGATAGTTCGTCTGCCTCGTAAGCACTAGGTTCCAGTTCGATTCCCGTCCTAGGCGGATTTTTATCCTAAACAGATAAGGTTCTTTCTGGCTGGGGGACGTTAAACAGGGAGTAGACCAGCTTAGTCTCGTTGGGGGACTATAAACAGGGAGTATACCAGCCTGAATTTCCCTTGCTAAAGAAATAGCAAGGGTTGAGGGGGAAGGGCATCCACTCGTAAAATTTGTAGCCAAAACCAAATGTCAGCCCAAAGCGGTCACCCTAGTTAGGGCTGATTGAGAGGCTGACGAAAAACGCCATCTCGTCTGTACACGGGAAAAGGTGAAGAAAAAGAAGAAGATAATGTTCGTTTTCGGAACGGCTGGCTTTCTCCTATCCTGTTTATCTTCTCTCTTCGATTTAGCAGTTACATACAGTTCGCTCTTAACCCTCTTTTAAATTTCCTTATAATTTTTCATTTTTTTTTTTTTTTTTTTTTTTTTTTTTTTTTCTTTTTTTTTTTTTTTTTTTTTAAGGAGAAAAAACATCGTCTGCCTTGCCTGTTGGCCAGGGAGATTTCTGTAGTAGTAGCAGCAGCAGCAGCCAAATAGTGAGATTGTTGTTGTAGCGGCTTTAGCTTTCGCCGAATGGCGACAGCAGAATAAAGAAAAGATTTTTTTGTATCTGCTATACACCGGGGTGATGGTCTCTAGCTCTAGTCATGTTAAATTGGCTGGCTCGACCTGAACCGCAGTCAATCATCATGAGGACTTGTACTTGGTCTTTAAAAGCAGAGAGAACCCTTTGAGGAACTGCCAGCTTGCTAGGCTGGTTAGGGTTAGCTGTTCTCCTCCCTGTTTATAGCCCCACAGCCAGACGCTAGTCTTCTCTCTGTTTAACGTCCCCTAGCCAGACAATGTTTGACGTCCCCTAGCCCTAGTGAGATGGTTTACTGAGATAGCAATAGAGTGGGACCACTAGAGGGGGGCACTTTTCAGACAAATTAAGTCAAACTAAATATAGACTTAATACAGTGAAATCTGTATTAAGTGTAGGTAGATAAGATAAGTGAAGTGCGTATAAGAACACGGGTGGTCGATCAATTCTATTTTATTCTTCTTTTTCTTCTCCTTTTCCCGTGTTTAGACGGAGTCAGCGTCTTTCGTCAGCCCTCAATCAGCCCTAGGGTGATGGCTTTTGGACTGACATTTGGTTTTGGCTACAACATTTTACGAGTGGATGCCCTTCGCACTCAACCTTTGCTTATTCTTTAGTCAGGGAAATTTCAGGCTCGTATACTTCCTGTTTAAAGTCCCCCAGCCAGACTAGGCTGGTCTACTCCCTGTTTAATGTCCCCCAGCCAGACCATATTCTATTCTATTCAGTTCTATTGTATTCTAGATACACTTGCGTAGCAATGTGTCATCTCAATCATACCCGATGAAACAAACAGGTAGATAAATAATTGTTTGTTAGGAATGCCACAGGTATATTTACTTATGTAAGATAGGTAATGGGTATACTATGTTTGTAATATAGGTAATGGCCGCTGTGTAATATAGGTAATAGGTACAGGTACCTAATAGGTAGGTACAAGGTACCCATTAGGAAATGTCCATTCATAGGAACTTCGTGTCTATTTATCTGCTAGCACATTTCATAGCAACTTCATGCCTACGCAACTACTACCTAACCCCTAGGAAGGGAAGTAATGTAATCGGGTCAAATTTTCGATGGTCAGTTTTTAGTGCCAAAACACGTTTCGAGGTCCCTAGAGCCTAAATATAAAGTTTCAGCCATTGGTCCGTGTGTCTGTCTGTAAACAAAATATCTCGAGAACGGTAAGAGCTAGTAACTTGAAATTCGGCATGCAGCTGTCAAATTTGACAAAGATGCAACACAAAACTCTTGGTTAAAATCGGTGCAACGCTTGGCGGCATTTCGGCCGCTTTTTGGCGGTTTCGACTGTTTTTTGGCGGTTTTCAGCGATACTGACTAAACGGTTAGAGATATTGTAAAAGTTACTATATAGAAATACACTCAAATAAGCATCATTCAATAGGATAAGGAAAGTCGTGTGATGTTCACACCAGATTTTTTAGGTACCTATGTTTTGGGGCCTTTGGGGGGGGTCCTCTCCCATGGCGTTTTCAATATCTCCAGCTGTGTAGGCAGTTCATAGCTTACTCTCTTATAAGTTTAAAGCTAGAGTAAGTTATGAAAAGCACGAAAAGGAAGAAAAAAGCGAGCTTTTCGTTTTACAAGGCCCCTGTACGACAAAAATCATTTGCGCAGGCGCAATTAAACGTTCATTTCAATTCCCGCCAACCCTTTAGGCGGCCATCTTTATTTTCATTCATAAATGCGCGAGAAAAGTTTTCAAGGTCAAAAATACTACGGAGCGTACTACGAACGTAGCACGTGCTGTCAAGGTCGTTCATTGATCTATTAAGTCTATTAGACCTAGGACGGCCAGCCTAGTTAGCTTGGTTATTAGCGCGTCTGCCTTGTAAGCGCTAGGCCGCGGGTTTGATTACCGCCCCGGGCGGATTTTATCCTGAACGTATAATAATCGTTCTCGGAATGGTTGGCTTTCTCCTATCCTGTCGTCCTTCTCTCTTCGATTTTGGGACGATAAGACCTTAGCTTAGATTTATTGTTCACAATTGTTGTGAATATCCATATCGGAGTGAATTTGCCAAATAATAACTCTTGTGTCTTCTTGGGCCATAATTAAAAATAAAAGTCTGGGGTTATTGCCCTTTGACAAAGAGAAGTGGCAAGTGGCTTTGAATATGTTTTATTGTTGAGTTTTATTTTTGGATCTGAATTCGAGCGAAGCACATTCATTTTTGCTCCCAGCGCGAATTTTGCACTTCACTTCTGGGGTTATTGCCCTTTGACAAAGAGAAGTGGCAAGTGGCTTTGAATATGTTTTATTGTTGAGTTTTATTTTTGGATCTGAATTCGCGCGAAGCACATTCATTTTTGCTCTCAGCGCGAATTTTGCACTTCACCTAAAATCTCATACCTACATAATAAATCTAATTATTTTAAACAATAACGCTAATCTTCATCGGTACCTGATCTTCGTTGAAGCGCCTAAAAGAAAGAAGGAAAAAAAATCTTCGTCCGTAGACTACATGCCTTTTTTCTAAGAGGTTTGATAGGGGGAATTGTAACTGCTAAGGTTTTACCGTCCCGAAAGCGAAGAGAGAAGGAAACCAGGATAGGAGAAAATCAGCCGTTCCGAGAACGAAAATTATCCGTTTAGGATTATCCGTTCCGCCTCTGGAGGGAATCAAACCCGCGGCCTAGCGGGCCCTAGCCCTTACAAGGCAGACGCGCTACCAACCAAGCTAACTAGGCTCACTAGGCTGCCTATTAGAAATAAAACATTTTAAAACAACATCACTCCGTTGCGGGGTGTATTGCATACTCGTAATTAATTGATATTTAATTTATGTGTTGCGCTTCTAAAGAAAATTCCAATTGATAATGAAATGATCATAGCATTTGCCAAAAAAAAAAGCAATGTTATCAACACACTCCAAATTATTCGGAACGTGTAAGCAAAATCTCGTAAGCGAAATTCCGATTTCTGCTACTGGCGCCCGACCTAGCATTTCCTATTTATCGCGGTGGAGTAGTGTTTAAGACGCTTGTCTGGCAAACAGGAGATCGTGAGTTCGATTCCAGCCTGGGTGTGGTGTGAGATTTAGTTTTAATTTATTTTATTTGTCTGAAGACTTAACAACGAAATCAAACCTCGGTGCTGTAGTAGTTAAGACGCTCGCCTAGCAAACAGGAGGTCGCGAGTTCGATTCTAGCCGAGGCATGGAACTTCGCCCCCTACATAATTTGAAAATCTGACCACGACAAGTAGCCTTCTGCTGGAGTAAAGGGACTTTTCAGTCCTTTTCGAGCAGTGTAAATAAGCACTATCTATGACTAGGTATTTCTCTGGGAGTGTCAGGTCTACCTGAGAGTGTGTGTGTACTCATCAGGTAGACCTGACAGACGTACCTTTTCAGCCGTACTTGTCAGGTCTACCTGATAGTGTGTGGCTGGCCTTACAAATTGTTTATAAAAAAAGTGAATTTATTGTTGACAATCGAAGTTATAAGACCTTGGTTGGACTGCGAGGTCAGCCTCTCAAACAGCCCTAGGGTGACCGCTGTTGGGCTGACATTTGGTTTTGGCAAAATTTTTACGAGTTGATGCCCTTCGCACTCAACCTTTGCTGTTTCTTAAGCCAGGGAAATTTTACGCTGGTATGCTCCTTGTTTAAAGTCCCCCAGCCAAACTTTTCAAAGTTTCCTTTAACCAGTCCATTTATCACCCCACAACTCTACAGTAGAGGGTCTGTATTTGGTGTACGCACCCTAATACACTCTCCAGTAGTCTGTTAGACTGAGTTTAGCTTGTTCATTTATCATCCAACTCTACAAGTAGCTTGAGATAAAGTGCCATTCCCCGCATCCCAACTCTTAGTTGACCCATCAACTAGCCAATCATCCCAATAGACAAGTTTATCTCAGACACCATACGGCCATGTGTTGTACTATCACAGACCAGGGGCATTAGAGATTAGACAGGCATATTCCGGAACCTACCGCTCTACCATTTTTTTTTTTTTTTTTAATCGTCTGCCTCGCCTGTTAGCCAGGGAGATTTCTGTAGTAGTAGCAGCAGCAGCAGCCAAATAGTGAGATGGTTGTTGTTGTTGTTGTTGTTGTTGTTGTAGCGGCTTTAGCTTTAGGAAATGCCAGCTTGCTAGGCTGGTTAGGATTAGCTGTTCTCCTCCCTGTTTATAGCCCCACAGCCAGACGCTAGTCTTCTCTCTGTTTAACGTCCCCTAGCCAGACAATGATTGACGTCCCCTAGCCCTAGTGAGATGGTGTACTGAGATAGCAATAGAGTGGGACCACTAGAGGAAAAAGAGATTTTTTTTTTTTTTTTTTTTTTTTTTTTTGCCCAATGTGAAAATAGATTTGCACACATATGTACATAGGAAAAAACCACCATAATAATAAACAAAGTAAAAATTTGGCACCGCGTCTTACGCTAGTTTCATATTTGGAATATTAATTGCGCTCGTAAGCGCAACACTTGACTGCTTGACTTGTGTAGAGTATGTTGTAGCTTGTTGTACATCATTGTGAAAATTATGATGTAGACGTGTCGCCATTTTTTTTTCTTTCTTTTCATTTACCTATTTATTTAAAAAAGTTTGAGAAATTTACGGTTCCGGCCGCTTTTTACGTCCAAAATTTCGGGAAAAAAGGAGTTCTATAAGAGATTTTGTTGTACGTAGATAAAAAGTGTCCTTGGACCAAGGCTCGAGAAATGTACGGTTTGGCCGCTACTCCAGTGATGAACTTTCACGCGTCTCAGGACTTGAGATTGCGGCCCAAGTCGTTCAAACTTTGAAGAAGAGTTCATTGTAGGATGTAGACACATCCACAGATCCACACTATAAAACTTGGTACTTGGGAAAATTTTTGACCTTGTTTAGACTGCGAACTGTGAGACAAAGAGAACTATTTTGTTGTACGTAGATAAAAAGTGTCCTTGGACCAAGGCTCGAGAAATGTACGGTTTGGCCGCTACTCCAGTGATGAACTTTCACGTGTCTCAGTACTTGAGATTGCGGCCCAAGTCGTTCAAACTTTGAAGAAGAGTTCATTGTAGGATGTAGACAGGTAGACACACCCACAGATCCACACTATAAAACTTGGTACTTGGAAATTTTTTGACCTTGTTTAGACTGCGAACTGTGAGAGAAAGGGAACACTAAATACTTAGGGGACTTTCCAGTCTTATGCTGTCAGGATAAACAAAGTATAATCCATTTTATCTTTGCAAGATATAAGTATGTAATAAATTACATTACCTTCCTTCCTGTAGGATAAGGAAAGTAAAAATTGATAAAATTCGGTGTGTCTAAAGCCGCCATCAGTTATAACCCTATTATTCAAAGGTTATCTCCATTGACTGACTAATCTGACTGTGAACTCTAACTTATCCATGAGTATTGAGCTCGATTGAGCACAATTTCATTACGGTAGGGTAGCTTCAAATATACTTATCTCTTCAAATTTCAATATTTATCTCTTCAGATACACTTATACCTACTTATCTCTTTGAATTTAGGATGATGGAAACGTTGAGGTAGCGCGCTACTATTTTGCAAACTGATGACGTTGTATGGTGAAATCTATACTCACCTGCAGAAAAATCCGGGACAGACTTTGAAACTTTTTACTTTCCTTATCCTAAATACTTTTTACTTTCCTTATCCTAAGTACCTATAGGAAAGAAAGTAGGTATAATCGATGTTCAGTTTTTAGTGCCAAAACACATTTTGGGGTCCCTATAGATCCTAAATCCAAAGTTTCAGCCATTGGTCCGTGTGTCTGTCTGTAAATAAAATATCTCAAGAACGGTAAGAGCTAGAGACTTGAAATTCGTCCTCATCCATGGTCAAACGGTAATTTTAATTTCGAACGAAAATTGAAAAAAATAAATAAATAATAATAATAACAATAGTAAAATAAACAAAACTACGAGAAAAAGTCAACATTTCTAAAATTTCAGACACCATATTTTATGATGTACTTAGTTGTAGTACTAAGATGGAATGACTGACTTTGCCTTGATCATTAGCTGGCTCAAACATTCAGTTCCTCAAACATTCAGTTCAGGACAAACAGTTCCAGCAAGATCCCCGAGGCCAATAAGATCTACAAGAGGTGTGCTTCCACAAAGATACAAGGATTGCGTTTTATATTGAAGGGAGGGGATGTTGTATGAGTTAGGATTGGGTTGGATTGGTTATATTGAAAAATGTTTGAGCCAGCTAATGATCAAGGCAAAGTCAGAAGTCAGTCATTCCATCTTAGTACTACAGGTAAGTAGGTACATCATAAGTAAGTATGTCAGTCATTCCATCTTATCAACTGCTTTTACTCTGTAAGCGAATTTTTTGCAGCTTTCATTAATCAGGATCCACATTAGACATGTAATTTATATTATTAAAATATGTATAATTATTCATTATTGTCTTTTTTTTCACTTGTTTAACGTTGATCCATGTACAATTTATATGTATTTTCATGATCAATAAAATTATATTCTATTCTATTCTTCTATTAGTACTACAAGTAAGGACATCAAGTATGTAGGCCACAAATGTGACAAGGATGCGATAGGAAACTTTTGGTATTTCGATAGTCTTAGCAAGCCTAACCCGGTACATAACCACAACCTTAAACTTGCTAACTTTAACTCTTGGGACACCCTGTATAATGAGATGTCCAGACGGTCTATTATTCAAAGGTTATCTCCATTGACTGACTAATCTGACTGTGAACTCTAACTTATCCATGAGTATTGAGCTCGATTGAGCACAATCTCATTACGGTAGGGTAGCTTCAAATATACTTATCTCTTCAAATTTCAATATTTATCTCTTCACTTATACCACCTACTTATCTCTTTGAATTTAGGATGATGGAAACGTTGAGGTAGCGCGCTACTATTTTGCAAACTGATGACGTTGTATGGTGAAATCTCTACTCACCTGCAGAAAAATCCGGGATAGACTTTGAAGCTTTTTACTTTCCTTATCCTAGAGTCATTCCATCTTAGTACTACAGGTAAGTAGGTACATCATAAGTAAGTACGTCAGTCATTCCATCTTAGTACTACAGGTAAGTAGGTACATCATAAGTAAGTACGTCAGTCATTCCATCTTAGTACTACAGGTAAGTAGGTACATCATAAGTAAGTACGTCAGTCATTCCATCTTAGTACTACAGGTAAGTAGGTACATCATAAGTAAGTACGTCAGTCATTCCATCTTAGTACTACAGGTAAGTAGGTACATCATAAGTAAGTACGTCAGTCATTCCATCTTAGTACTACAGGTAAGTAGGTACATCATAAGTAAGTACGTCAGTCATTCCATCTTAGTACTACAGGTAAGTAGGTACATCATAAGTAAGTACGTCAGTCATTCCATCTTAGTACTACAGGTAAGTAGGTACATCATAAGTAAGTACGTCAGTCATTCCATCTTAGTACTACAGGTAAGTAGGTACATCATAAGTAAGTACGTCAGTCATTCCATCTTAGTACTACAGGTAAGTAGGTACATCATAAGTAAGTACGTCAGTCATTCCATCTTAGTACTACAAGTAAGTACATCAAGTATGTAGGCCACAAATGTGACAAGGATGCGATAGGAAACTTTTGGTATTTCGATAGTCTTAGCAAGCCTAACCCGGTACATAACCACAACCTTAAACTTGCTAACTTTAACTCTTGGGACACCCTGTATAATGAGATGTCCAGACGGTCACTTGGCCGGAACCTGCTAGTCATAAACATAAACATAACAAATTACCTCCCTATAACATAACATACCATATTATTACAAAAACAAAACATAATATTACTGATCCGCTCCAAATCACTCTATTAAATCGCTGAAGTTACAAATCACTTTCCTGCAGATAAAACGTCATAATATGAACAAACAAACTCATTCATAATCATAATTATAATTTAATAATCATAATCATATGATCCGAGTAATAAAATTCTGGTGTGAACATCACAAACATGACTTTCCTTATTCTGTTGAAATGTGCTTATTTTGGTTTTTTACTTTCCTTATCCTAGGTATAGGAAGGGAAGTAATGTAATCGGGTCAAATTTTCGATGGTCAGTTTTTAGTGCCAAAACACGTTTCGAGGTCCCTAGAGCCTAAATATAAAGTTTCAGCCATTGGTCCGTGTGTCTGTCTGTAAACAAAATATCTCGAGAACGGTAAGAGCTAGTAACTTGAAATTCGGCATGCAGCTGTCAAATTTGACAAGGATGCAACACAAAACTCTTGGTTAAGATCGGTGCAACGCTTGGCGGCATTTCGGCCGCTTTTTGGCAGTTTTCGACTGTTTTTTGGCGGTTTTCAGCGATACTGACTAAACGGTTAGAGATATTGTAAAAGTTACTATATAGAACAACACTCAAATAAGCATCATTCAATAGGATAAGGAAAGTCGTTTGATCTTCACACCAGATTTTTTAGGTATGTTTTGGGGCCTTTGGGGGGGGTCCTCTCCCATGGCGTTTTCAATATCTCCAGCTGTGTAGGCAGCAGAGCCAAAAAGCGGTCAAAATACCGCCAACCGTTGCACCGATCTTGACCTAAAGTTTCGTGTCGCATTCTTGTCACGTTTGTGTACTACGTACCGAGTTTCAAGTCTCTAGCTCCTACCGTTCTTGAGATATTTTGTTTACAGACAGACACACGGACCAATTGCTGAAACTTTTTATTTAAGCTTCGTAGGGACCTCAAAACGTGTTTTTCTACTCAAAACTGACCATCCTAAATTTTGCTCGAATACATCCCATCACTTTCTTCATATAACCAACCTCAGTGGTGTAGTGGTTTGCGCGGTGGACTTGTGTAGGCAGCAGAGCCAAAAAGCGGTCAAAATACCGCCAACCGTTGCACCGATCTTGACCTAAAGTTTCGTGTCGCATTCTTGTCACATTTGTGTACTACGTACCGAATTTCAAGTCTCTAGCTCCTACCGTTCTTGAGATATTTCGTTTACAGACAGACACACGGACCAATTTCTGAAACTTTTTATTTAAGCTTCGTAGGGACCTCAAAACGTGTTTTTGTACTCAAAACTGACCATCGTAAATTTTGCTCGAATACATCACATCACTTTCCTTCATATAACCAACCTCAGTGGTGTAGTGGTTTGCGCGGTGGACTGCAGATCTGGAGTTTGGTGGTTCGAGTCCAAGTCAAGTCATAAAATTTAGCGTAGTGTATTAAGCGGGGACAAGCATTTATGCTTAACACAATTAAAATTCCTTTCATTTTCCTTCATATAGGATCAGGAAAGTAAAGAAAGAGTAATTCAATTTCCTTGACTCACTAGTCTCATTTCTCATTGGCTCAACCATGTGATAAAGAGTCATACGATCTCATTGATTCATTAGTGATTCATTAATGCGACATTGAATTTCCAATAATGTCCGACCGGCACAATGCGACTATTGTTTACTTGTGAGAATCATAAGGAGACTGATAGTGGAGGTATGCTAATGACACTAATCAATCTAATGACCCAACATTTTCACCCGCATATTCGACTCAATTTGCAATTTAAAGAAGTACCTACTTTTTAAATTATTTAAACAAAGGCCTTATTTTTACATGTTAGGCCAGCCACTCACTATCAGGTAGACCACCTGATAAAGTCCGCTTGTCAGGAGTGTCAGGTCTACCTGAGAGTGTGTGTGTACTCATCAGGTATCAGGTAGAACTGACAGACGTATGTACCTTTTCAGCCTGTACTTGTCAGGTCTACCTGATAGTGTGTGTGCTCATCAGGTATCAGATAGACCTGTGTATCTGTCACGTCTACCTGACGCACTACCAACTAAGCTAACTAGGCTGGCCCTAGGGTGATTGCTTTGGGCTGGAATTTGGTTTTGGCTACAATTCAGATAAAGTCCGCTTGTCAGGAGTGTCAGGTCTACCTGAGAGTGTGTGTGTACCCATCAGGTAGAACTGACAGACGTACCTTTTCAACCGTACTTGTCAGGTCTACCTGATAGTGTGTGTGCTCATCAGGTATCAGGTAGACCTGTGTATCTATCACGTCTACCTGATAGTGAGTGGCTGGCCTTACATATTGTTTATAAAAAAGTGAATTTAATGTTGACAATCGAAGTTATTGACCTTGGTTGGTTGGACTGCGAGGTCAGCCTCTCAAACAGCCCTAGGGTGATCGCTGTTGGGCTGACATTTGGTTTTGGCTACAAAATTTTAACGAGTTGATGCCCTTCGCACTCAACCTTTGCTGTTTCTTAAGCCAGGGAAATTTTACGCTGGTATCCTCCTTGTTTAAAGTCCCCCAGCCAAACTTGTTAAAGTTTCCTTTAACCAGTCCATTTATCACCCTACAACTCTACAGATGTTTCTTAAGCCAGGGAAATTTTACGCTGGTATGCTCCTTGTTTAAAGTCCCCCAGCCAAACTTGTTAAAGTTTCCTTTAACCAGTCAATTTATCACCCTACAACTCTACAGTAGAGGGTCTGTATTTGATGTTTCTTAAGCCAGGGAAATTTTACGCTGGTATGCTCCTTGTTTAAAGTCCCCCAGCCAAACTTGTTAAAGTTTCCTTTAACCAGTCCATTTATCACCCTACAACTCTACAGTACAGGGTCTGTATTTGGTGTACGCACCCTAATACACTCTCCAGTAGTCTGTTAGGCTGAGTTTAGCTTGTTCATTTATCATCCAACTCTACAAGTAGCTATAGAGATAAAGTGCCATTCCCCGCATCCCAACTCTTAGTTGACCCATCAACTAGCCGATTTGGTGTACGCACCCTAATACACTCTCCAGTAGTCTGTTAGACTGAGTTTAGCTTGTTCATTTATCATCCAACTCTACAAGTAGCTAGAGATAAAGTGCCATTCCCCGCATCCCAACACTTAGTTGACCCATCAACTAGCCAATCATCCCAATAGACAAGTTTATCTCAGACACCATACGGCCATGTGTTGTACTATCACAGACCAGGAGCATTAGAGATTAGACAGGCATATTCCGGAACCTATAGAGGCCAAACATGTGATTACAATTTGGACATGTGTTTCCAATCAAACCGTTTGGACATGATTAGTGTTTTTTTTTTTTTAAGAGGTTTGACAGAGGGAACTGTAACGGCTAAGATCTTATCATCCCGAAATCGAAGAGTCACTGTCAGAAGGATAGGAGAAAGCTAGCCATTCCGAGAAGGAACATTATCCGTTCAAGATAAAATCCGCCCCGGGTGGGAATCGAACCCGCGGCCTTGCGCTTACAAGGCAGACGTGCTACCAACCAAGCTAACTAGGCTGGCTAGTGTTTTATGACTTTCTTTTAATTGGCAGGGTTCTCCTGGAGGAGCTCTTCCACCCAACCACTATAATTTTTACTTTCCTTATCCTATACTCCTATAGGAAGGAAAATAATGTAGGTAATTGACATTTTCCTTCACTGTGAGCCTTTAGGATATTTCACCGGGGAGAAATTTCGACCGAAAATTGACCGACCTTATTGGGTTTGGATTATGCCTCCCCCCCTCGCTAAAATTCTGAAAATGGGCCTGTACTTACTTACCATACAACTTATTAACATCTTTTTTCCGATACCTATTTGTTCATTACCGATTTTTTAACGACATGTTTTGCCGATAGAGTTTTTACTTTTTTTTTTGCAATTAGTTTTTTATCTTCGTAAATGGTCAGCTCCCATGGCGTAGGGGTCACTGCACTCGCCTTTCGTTTTTACTTTTTTTTTTGCAATTAGTTTTTTATCTTCGTAAATGGTCAGCTCCCATGGCGTAGTGGTCACTGCACTCGCCTTTCCCCGGGTTCGATTCCCGGCGGGGTCAAGAAATTTGTATCAAGCAAATGATTGACTGGATGTTGCGGGGCCCACTCAGCCTCGTGAGGAAAATGAGTAGCCCCACCCCTGATGAAACTTTATTTCCTAGTTAATTTCATTCTAGAAATTTGTATCAAGCAAATGATTGACTCCGTGACTGGATGTTGCGGGGCCCACTCAGCCTCGTGAGGAAAATGAGCGTGAGGAAAATGAGTAGCCCCACCCCTGATGAAACTTTATTTCCTAGTTAATTTCATACTATAATGGAGGAGTTGCAAATGGGTAAAAATTCTTCTTAGTTAATTTCATTCTGTTACCTACTATAATGGAGGAGTTGCAAATGGGTAAAAATTATTAATAAATGGTCAATTCCTACGTAAAGCGACCGGTGCCAGCACGGTAGGTAACCATTGGATGTTAGGATTATTGAGATATTGGAAAAAATCCTACAATGCTACAGTGAGCACCAAAGTTGTGATATAATAACACAAAGAAACTGCATTTACATTTTCTTCGTAAATGTCTTGAGTGACTCATTGTGCATTTATTTAACAAAGATCGTCATTCACACGGGGCTTTTCTAAGTTATTTTACCTTGTATGTTGCTGCTGTTGTGTTGTTCTTGCTTGCAATCTTGTTTGTTTTTGTTGTTGTTTGATTTTCTTTGTTCCGTTGGTTTGCATGCAAACTCGGTACATGTGACTTCTAGTGACGAGTGAGTTTGTAAGTTCCTCAGTACATATAATTGAAGTCTTCAGGAGATATTGGGAAAAATCCTACAATGCTGCAGTGAGCACCAAAGTTGTGATATAATAACACAAAGAAACTGCATTTACATTTACATTATCTTCGTAAATGTCTTGAGTGACTCATTGTGCATTTATTTAACAAAGATCGTCATTCATACGGGGCTTTTCTAAGTTTTTTTATCTTGTATGTTGCTGCTGTTGTGTTGTTCTTGCTTGTCATTTATTTAACAAAGATCGTCATTCACACGGGGCTTTTCTAAGTTTTTTTATCTTGTATGTTGCTGCTGTTGTGTTGTTCTTGCTTGCAATCTTGTTTGTTTTGTTGTTTGTTTGATTTTCTTTGTTCCGTTGGTTTGCATGCAAACTCGGTACATGTGACTTGTCCATTCTAGTGACGAGTGAGTTTGTACGTTCCTCAGTACATATCATTGAAGTCTTCAGGATTTCAGGATGATGATTGATATAAGGATTACTCATACGAAGTCTTGGGTTCGAAATGGAACGGTGCGGAAAATTGGTTCGGAATGGAATGGTTTGGGATAGGAAAAACTGAGAAAAACACGCGTCAGTTATTAGCTTTTCTGAGAAGTAGGTATTTACCTTTTTTGCTCTCAGGAACAAGAAATTGACTCTTTAATGAGATAATGAGTTGCACTTTTCAAAATATTCAACATCAATAGACCCACTTATTATTGTATAGAACTATAGAGAATGCCATAGGCATTAACCCCACCCCTGATGAAACTTTATTTCCTAGTTAATTCCATTCTGTTACCTACTATAAATATTTAAAAAATATTTTCTTGTAAATAAAGTTTGATTACTTTTTTTCAATAATAATATTATCAGAAATGTGAAAACTTTTAATTATATTTTTAAAAAGTAATAAGGGTAATAGAAAGTAAAAATTAATATTATTGGGAAAACACATTAGATAGGTATTAATTAGAAAAGTTCTTGTGAAAAACCTTTTTACATGGGTTTTTCTGAATAGGAAGTTATGGGTCTATAATTTTCTTAATAGACCATTTGATTGTGAAGCTATTGAAATTCGTAATCCAAAATTACCTAGAAATTTCATTAGAGCTTAAAATATTTATGGAAAATTAAAAGTTAATATTTTTACATTAAACATTACCTATTTATTATCTAAATGTTCTATGTCCACCAGTAACTTCATAATATGCTGAGTGGACAGCCATTTGTTCACCTTTTCTGATGAATTAACGTCACTTATTTAGAAATTATTTAGACTCATTGGGAAAACACACTGAATAGGTAGAAGTTAGAAAATTCTTGTGAAAAGCTTTTAGATCGATGGGTAGACATTGGAAAATTCTTGTGAAAAACCTTCTTTTTACTTGGGTTTTTCTGAATAGGAAGTAATGGATGTATGATTTTCTTAATAGACCACTTGAGTGTGGCGTTATTGACATGATCAAGTCCAATTTTATAAAGTAGTGCTTTATTTAGAATTTTAGACTATCAGCTTAGAACAAGTTGTTCCATTATACTAACAGTTTATGTCATTTCACTAACCATAAAGCAGTCCATAACAAATTATGGTTTTCTAGGGATAGAAACTTTTTGATCCTATTAGCTGGCAGAACAAACAAGGTGTATGTTTTCTATTCTATTCTATTCTATATTCTATTCTATTCTGATTATTTCTGATCAATTCAATTCTATTTTATTCTTCTTTTTCTTCTCCTTTTCCCGTGTTTAGACGGAGTCAGCGTCTTTCGTCAGCCCTCAATCAGCCCTAGGGTGATCGCTTTTGGCCTGAAAAAAGGTATAAGGGACGGGCTATTGTATTCGCTTCGGTGTCGTCTGTCTGTCTGTCGGTCTGTCGGTCGGTCGGTCGGTCTGTCCCCATAGAAGGAGTTATCCAAACCTGGTCGACCTATATATCAAATTAAAGGTCTTTTTACCAGGATCACGAAAATGGTGGTGCAAATTTTGTCCAGAAAACCATAAAGCCAAAAATCCAAAAAAACTAGTTTTTGGGGGATTTTTTTCACATTTTCTTACACAAATGAGCTCTGATCTTGAAATTTGTCGCGACGACCTATGAACTCAAAGCTAGAAAGTTTTAGATAACACTTCAGTCGATCATTTCAGACCGGTTTTAGCGTCACCTATGTTAAGCTACGCTGAGCAAGGCCAATAAATGGATGGGTGACTTAAACATTTTATTGGGAATAAAGGGAGAACGGGCTCTAGTCTTGATTTTAAATCATTACGTGAAAGTAAAATCAAAAAATCAAATCAAGAATGATAATAAACTGAATATTAAACAAATTAGGTAGGTACATAGGTATTCTTTAACCACGATCGAATAAACTACGGCCTAAAAAATTCCCGGAGGGACGGACCCAGCTTGTTCTGAATAGGAAGTAATGGATGTATGATTTTCTTAATAGACCACTTGAGTGTGACGTTATTGACATGATCAAGTCCAACTTTATAAAGTATAAGTAGTGCTTTATTTAGACTGTCAGCTCAGAACAAGTTGTTCCATTATACTAACAGTTTAAGTCATTTCACTAACCATAAAGCAGTCCATAACAAATTAGGGTTTTCTAGGGATAGAAACTTTTTGATACTATTAGCTGGCAGAACAAACAAGGTGTATGTTTTCTATTCTATTCTATTCTGATTATTTCTGATCAATTCAATTCTATTTTATTCTTCTTTTTTTCCCGTGTTTAGACGGAGTCAGCGTCTTTCGTCAGCCCTCAATCAGCCCTAGGGTGATCGCTTTTGGACTGAAATTTGGTTTTGGCTACAACATTTTACGAGTGGATGCCCTTCGCACTCAACCTTTGCTTATTCTTTAGTGAGGGAAATTTCAGGCTCGTATACTCCCTGTTTAAAGTCCCCCAGCCAGACTAGGCTGGTCTACTCCCTGTTTAATGTCCCCTAGCCAGACCATATTCTATTCTATTCAGTTCTATTGTATTCTAGATACACTTGCGTAGCAATGTGTCATCTCAATCATACCCATCTATTTTATTCTTCTTTTTCTTCTCCTTTTCCCGTGTTTAGACGGAGTCAGCGTCTTTCGTCAGCCCTCAATCAGCCCTAGGGTGATCGCTTTTGGCCTGACATTTGGTTTTGGCTACAACATTTTACGAGTGGATGCCCTTCGCACTCAACCTTTGCTTATTCTTTAGTGAGGGAAATTTCAGGCTCGTATACTCCCTGTTTAAAGTCCCCCAGCCAGACTAGGCTGGTCTACTCCCTGTTTAATGTCCCCTAGCCAGACCATATTCTATTCTATTCAGTTCTATTGTATTCTAGATACACTTGCGTAGCAATGTGTCATCTCAATCAGACCCGATGAAACAAACAGGTAGATAAATAATTGTTAGGAATGCCACAGGTATATTTACTTATGTAAGATAGGTAATGGGTATACTATGTAATATAGGTAATGGCCGCTGTGTAATACAGGTAATAGGTACAGGTACCTAATAGGTAGGTACAAGGTAGATAGGTACTGGGTATACTATGTAATATAGGTAATGGCCGCTGTGTAATATAGGTAATAGGTACAGGTACCTAATAGGTAGGTACAAGGTAGATAGGTATTGGGCATACTATGTAATATAGGTAATGGCCGCTGTGTAATACAGGTAATAGGTACAGGTACCTAATAGGTAGGTACAAGGTACCCATCAGGGAATGTCCATTCATAGGAACTTCGTGTCTATTTATCTGCTAGCACATTTCATAGCAACTTCATGCCTACGCATCTACTACCTAACCCTCGTGTCTGTATCTAACTCAATGTTAAAACAAATTACAAACAAACAGAGATCTCAAGTTAAGTAAAACCATGTAATTAAAGTTGACTTCTGAGCAGACGCCCTCAAAAACGTTTGTTTCACTACAACTCGCGAAAGGTTAGTCCAATTTGGATGAATCAACAGGTGCTGCGAACCCCAAGAAACCCCAAATTTATATCTAGCAAAATTCAAACCCAAATGAAAGCCCAAAAGGAAAGAAAATTGCTGAGATAATTTTGAGCTTAATGGGGCCTTTGGGAGCCCCGTAAGGGCCACTCTTCCTGGATGTGATCTATAGTTCACTGACCGACTGATTGTGCTTAATGGGGCCTTTGGGAGCCCCGTAAGGGCCACTCTTCCTGGATGTGATCTACAGTTCACTGACCGACTGATCCAACTAGTTTTCTGTTCAAATAGGACTAAGGACTATATTTTATTAACTTGGGACTCGAACCCCCAAACTCCAGATCCGAAGTCCACCGCGCTACTAAGCCACTGAGTTTGGTGCAGTGAATGATGCACCTCAATGAGGTTGGTGTTGTGATGCACCTCAGTGCATTTTCTGCTGCACCCTGATGCACCTGTGTTTTGAAATTCCTCTTGCATCACAAAACTACAGGTGTTAAATTGCTCATGTGCTACGCATGTCAAATAGTAATTGGAATAGTCATAGGACACCGATAAACACCAAACTGATCGCTATATCAACTATCAATACTGACAGTTTCCCAGATAAATCAGGGTGGACCAATAATTGCACGTAGTGAGTGCTCACTGCTCATTGACTTTGGACATCTATATGAGTAAATCATTCGTGGCACAAACATACGGTTTGACGGATAGGTATACCATTTAATAAGGTCTGAGGGGACCTTAAACAGGGAGCAGATCAGTGTCTTGCTGTGGAACTATAAATAGGGATCAGAGCAGCCAAACCCTAACCAGCCTGGCTAGCTGGAGGTTACAAAGGTTTTACGATGCTTCAAAGAAAAAGCACAAGTCCTCGTGATGATTGACTGCCCTGCGGTTCGGGACGGACCCGACACAGGCCACATGCGTCTAATGTAGCAGTTGTTTCATTGCTACGAAATAAAAACGGTGGTGAAACACTCATCTTAAAAAAAAAAAAAAATATATCAGAATAGAATAGATTTTCAAAATTGGAAGGTATAATAAGTAAAACAGAATAGAATATACCTACATACCTTGTTTATCCTGCTCAAATGAGAGAATGAGACTAGAAATTCCTATTCCCTCAGCAGCTATTCATTATCCGGTAGACCTGACAGGCGGACCTGATCAGGTGTACCTGATAGTGAGTGGCTCTTACTATTGTAACGGGGTCCCAAAGTGACCAAAAAGTCTGGAAACCTCTCGATTCTTTAGTAGTCCAACAGTAGTATTTCTTGGAGGTTATAGAGGATTTTCTAGCCCAGGTTTCTACTCTCAATTTCTCACGCTGATATATTTGACCAGTGGCGGCTCGTGAGATTTTCAAAAATGGAAGCTGTACTGTTGAAATGCCATGAACCTGAGCTGTTTCCTCCTAGTCGACACGAACTTGTCTCCCTGATTTGTCATCAAGGGTGGGGTGGTAGAGAATGCCATAGGCATTAACCCCACCCTTGATCAAACTTTATTTTGTACCTATACATTATGTTATCATTTGTAAATATTTATTCTGTAAATAAAGTTTGATCTAATCGTTTAATAATAATAAAGCTAATGCTGTTTAGCTAAAGTTTTAGACGTTTTAGTTAAGGTTGAGCTCTTAAGTACACATTGTGCTTGTTATCGAATGACCAAAGAAATGAAAACTTATCCGTAAAGTCCATGTACACTAGTTTCCATTTATGATACAGCACTCCATTTAGGATACACCACTGTACTTGAGAAGCCTTGGTCAGTTATAGATGTACGTACTACGTACACATGTGAAGTACGTAGGTATCTGTAACTTACCAAGTAGCTAGATAGGACAAATGGGGCTATTAGTATTTATACTTAGATAGGACATATTACAATACTATACATTACTGTGGTACCGTGTCAGGGCGATCGCGTGTCGCTGGTTTTTTTTCCGGCCTCGCTCATGCTGGGTGAGGTTAATGTGAGTAGGGTAGGTGGGTAGCTTGTCTCCGAAAGAAGGGAAAAAATCAAACCTCTAAAAAAACTTACTTAAATGCCGTTTCAAACCTCTAAAAAACATACTTAAATGCCGGGGCCCAAGGAGAAGACCAAAAACTCATGTGTGGACACTGGACACATCTTAATAATTATATATGTTTTCGTTTGTTGTGTTGCAGGGTATGGGTAGTCTCCTCATAGATTATGCCGTGTTTGTCCTGCTTCTGGTGTCTTCTATCGGGGTGTCCATCTGGTCCAAACTTTTCGGTGTCCATCATCAGCATTACGTTCATTGCTACTATGTTCACCATCATGGTAAGTGAGTGAGTTGAACGTTTTAGGATATGAGTTATTGAGTGACTAGTTCTGGTTCAGTAAGAGTTACTCAACCTGGGTGTCACGGTATTTACGCCCTGTGTGGCTCTCAAGACAGTCATCGGGTTCCCCTATTCGGTGTCCATCATCAGCATTACGTTCATTGCTACTATGTTCACCATCATGGTAAGTGAGTGAGTTGAACGTTTTAGGATATGAGTTATTGAGTGACTAGTTCTGGTTCAGTAAGAGTTACTCAACCTGGGTGTCACGGTATTTACGCCCTGTGTGGCTCTCAAGACAGTCATCGGGTTCCCCTATTCGGTGTCCATCATCAGCATTACGTTCATTGCTACTATTTTCACCATCATGGTAAGTGAGTGAGTTGAACGTTTTAGGATATGAGTTATTGAGTGACTAGTTCTGGTTCAGTAAGAGTTACTCAACCTGGGTGTCACGGTATTTACGCCCTGTGTGGCTCTCAAGACAGTCATCGGGTTCCCCTATTCGGTGTCCATCATCAGCATTACGTTCATTGCTACTATGTTCACCATCATGGTAAGTGAGTGAGTTGAACGTTTTAGGATATGAGTTATTGAGTGACTAGTTCTGGTTCAGTAAGAGTTACTCAACCTGGGTGTCACGGTATTTACGCCCTGTGTGGCTCTCAAGACAGTCATCGGGTTCCCCTATTCGGTGTCCATCATCAGCATTACGTTCATTGCTACTATGTTCACCATCATGGTAAGTGAGTGAGTTGAACGTTTTAGGATATGAGTTATTGAGTGACTAGTTCTGGTTCAGTAAGAGTTACTCAACCTGGGTGTCACGGTATTTACGCCCTGTGTGGCTCTCAAGACAGTCATCGGGTTCCCCTATTCGGTGTCCATCATCAGCATTACGTTCATTGCTACTATTTTCACCATCATGGTAAGTGAGTGAGTTGAACGTTTTAGGATATGAGTTATTGAGTGACTAGTTCTGGTTCAGTAAGAGTTACTCAACCTGGGTGTCACGGTATTTACGCCCTGTGTGGCTCTCAAGACAGTCATCGGGTTCCCCTATTCGGTGTCCATCATCAGCATTACGTTCATTGCTACTATGTTCACCATCATGGTAAGTGAGTGAGTTGAACGTTTTAGGATATGAGTTATTGAGTGACTAGTTCTGGTTCAGTAAGAGTTACTCAACCTGGGTGTCACGGTATTTACGCCCTGTGTGGCTCTCAAGACAGTCATCGGGTTCCCCTATTCGGTGTCCATCATCAGCATTACGTTCATTGCTACTATGTTCACCATCATGGTAAGTGAGTGAGTTGAACGTTTTAGGATATGAGTTATTGAGTGACTAGTTCTGGTTCAGTAAGAGTTACTCAACCTGGGTGTCACGGTATTTACGCCCTGTGTGGCTCTCAAGACAGTCATCGGGTTCCCCTATTCGGTGTCCATCATCAGCATTACGTTCATTGCTACTATTTTCACCATCATGGTAAGTGAGTGAGTTGAACGTTTTAGGATATGAGTTATTGAGTGACTAGTTCTGGTTCAGTAAGAGTTACTCAACCTGGGTGTCACGGTATTTACGCCCTGTGTGGCTCTCAAGACAGTCATCGGGTTCCCTTATTCGGTGTCCATCATCAGCATTACGTTCATTGCTACTATGTTCACCATCATGGTAAGTGAGTGAGTTGAACGTTTTAGGATATGAGTTATTGAGTGACTAGTTCTGGTTCAGTAAGAGTTACTCAACCTGGGTGTCACGGTATTTACGCCCTGTGTGGCTCTCAAGACAGTCATCGGGTTCCCTTATTCAGTGTCCATCATCAGCATTACGTTCATTGCTACTATTCGTGGTCACCCTGTTTATTGAGTTTGGACAATAGTGCCTCATCAGTGCGATATCTCTCTATTATATTAGCCGAAACCTGGTAGGTACCTATCTACCTATAGATGTCTATTATTAGTGGAAACCTCAACCTGGTACCCATAGATCGGTTCGGTGCCATCCTAATGCGATCTGTTTGACTCGGATTCGTCATACAAATCAATCAGATAAGAATAGAAATAGAGACAGCGGAGGTTCCCAAACAGGCACGGTTGGTCCAGTGATAACGCGCTTGCTTGCCATGCAGAAGGTCCCGGGTCCGAATCCCACCATCGACAAAAATTTTTTTTAAGGTTATTTTTCTGACAGTGACTGTGAACTTTTAAGGTTATTTTTCTGACAGTGACTGTGAACTTTTAAGGTTATTTTTCTGAACAGTGACTGTGAACTTTTAAAGTTCTTTTCTGACAGTGACTGTGAACTTTTAAGGTTATTTTTCTGACAGTGACTGTGAACTTTTAAGGTTATTTTTTCTGAAAGGGGATGTCAATCGACTATAGCAGAGACTCTGCGCGCTGCTTAAGAAAAATCGTGGGGTGTGTACCATGCTTAATAGATAATAGATAGTTTGAGACAGTAGCCACAGCTACTGCATACCTGATACCTGGGGAAGGTAGGTTGTATTGAATTATTAATCGGTAAAGAACAGAACTAGTGGGTGTTTCAAAACATTTTCATTTTCTTTGTCAATAAGTTCCCAACTTCGTTCGTGGATACTTGGATAGTCCATAGGTAGGTTGTATTGAATTATTAATCGGTAAAGAACAGAACTAGTGGGTGTTTCAAAACATTTTCATTTTCTTTATCAATAAGTTCCCATCTACGTTCGTGGATACTTGGATAGTCCATGATAATAGTGGATGTTTCAACAATATCATTTTCCCTATCAGATAAATTCCTGAATTACTTCATTCGTACGTAGTTATCAAATTACAAAATTATGGCTGATATCAGACTCAAGATAATTAATTAACTAGTAGGTAGTCTAATTGGTGTAATTATCTACCGTGTAAATGACCACACGCTGGAATTGGGTCACTTTTAACTTGAAACACTCTGTATATTTCTCCCGAATTGCGTGACTCAATTGCTTGGACACGTCAAAAGTTCAAAACTGGATTGTTAAAAGTGTAATTGTCAAATTTCTAGTGTAATTGGTGTAATTATCTACCGTGTAAATGACCACACGCTGGAATTGGGTCACTTTTAACTTGAAACACTCTGTATATTTCTACCAAATTGTGTGACTTAGTTGCTTGGACACATCCAAAGTTCAAAACTGGATTGTTAAAAGTGTAATTGTCAAATTCCATGAAAATTTGGAGAACATAATATTTGAAGGCCCGACAGGCCCCCAAATCAGGGAATGTTCTTCATATGCCAAGGGCCAGGGAATATGTTTGCCAAATTTCTTCAAAAAGCAAAGGACTGTTCTTGGCCCGTCCCGAACCGCAGCGCAGTCAATCATCACGAGGACTTGTGCTTTTTCTTTGAAGCATCGTAAACCCTTTGTAACCTCCAGCTAGCCAGGCTGGTTAGGGTTAAGCTGCTCTGATCCCTATTTATTGTCCCACAGCAAGACACTGGTCTGCTCCCTGTTTAAGGTCCCCTCGCCAGACCTTATTAAATGTTATACCCACCCGTCAAACGGTATGTTTGTGCCACGAATGATTTACTCATATAGATGTCCAAATTCAATGAGCAGTGAGCACTCACTACGTGCAATTATTGGTCCACCCTGATTTATCTGGGAAACTGTCAGTATTGATAGTTGATAGCGATCAGTTTGGTGTTTATCGGTGTCCTATGACTATTCCAATTACTAATTGACATGCGTAGCACATGAGCAATTTAACACCTGCAGTTTTGTGATGCAAGAGGAATTTCAAAACACAGGTGCATCAGGGTGCAGCAGAAAATGCACTGAGGTGCATCACAACACCAACCTCATTGAGGTGCATCATTCACTGCACCGAACTCAGCGGCGGATCTGGAGTTTGGGGGTTCGAGTCCAAAGTTAATAAAATATAGTCCTTAGTCCTATTTGAACAGAAAACTAGTTGGATCAGTCGGTCAGTGAACTGTAGATCACATCCAGGAAGAGTGGCCCTTACGGCGCTCCCAAAGCCCCCATTAAGCTCAAAATTATCTCAGCAATTTCCTTTCCTTTGGGTTTGAATTTTGCTAGATATAAATTTGGGGTTTCTTGGGGTTCGCAGCACCTGTTGATTCATCCAAATTGGACTAACCTTTCGGGAGTTGTAGTGAAACAAAAGTTTTTGAGGGCGTCTGCTCAGAAGTCAACTTTAATTACATGGTTTTACTTAACTTGAGATCTCTGTTTGTTTGTAATTTGTTTTAACATTGAGTTAGATACAGACACGAGGGTTAGGTAGTAGATGCGTAGGCATGAAGTTGCTATGAAATGTGCTAGCAGATAAATAGACACGAAGTTCCTATGAATGGACATTCCCTGATGGGTACCTTGTACCTACCTATTAGGTACCTGTACCTATTACCTGTATTACACAGCGGCCATTACCTATATTACATAGTATACCCATTACCTATCTTACATAAGTAAATATACCTGTGGCATTCCTAACAATTATTTATCTACCTGTTTGTTTCATCGGGTCTGATTGAGATGACACATTGCTACGCAAGTGTATCTAGAATACAATAGAACTGAATAGAATAGAATATGGTCTGGCTAGGGGACATTAAACAGGGAGTAGACCAGCCTAGTCTGGCTGGGGGACTTTAAACAGGGAGTATACGAGCCTGAAATTTCCCTCACTAAAGAATAAGCAAAGGTTGAGTGCGAAGGGCATCCACTCGTAAAATGTTGTAGCCAAAACCAAATGTCAGGCCAAAAGCGATCACCCTAGGGCTGATTGAGGGCTGACGAAAGACGCTGACTCCGTCTAAACACGGGAAAAGGAGAAGAAAAAGAAGAATAAAATAGAATTGAATTGATCAGAAATAATCAGAATAGAATAGAATATAGAATAGAATAGAATAGAAAACATACACCTTGTTTGTTCTGCCAGCTAATAGGATCAAAAAGTTTCTATCCCTAGAAAACCATAATTTGTTATGGACTGCTTTATGGTTAGTGAAATGACATAAACTGTTAGTATAATGGAACAACTTGTTCTAAGCTGATAGTCTAAAATTCTAAATAAAGCACTACTTTATAAAATTGGACTTGATCATGTCAATAACGCCACACTCAAGTGGTCTATTAAGAAAATCATACATCCATTACTTCCTATTCAGAAAAACCCAAGTAAAAAGAAGGTTTTTCACAAGAATTTTCCAATGTCTACCCATCGATCTAAAAGCTTTTCACAAGAATTTTCTAACTTCTACCTATTCAGTGTGTTTTCCCAATGAGTCTAAATAGTTTCTAAATAAGTGACGTTAATTCATCAGAAAAGGGGAACAAATGGCTGTCCACTCAGCATATTATGAAGTTACTGGTGGACATAGAACATTTAGATAATAAATAGGTAATGTTTAATGTAAAAATATTAACTTTTAATTCTCCATAAATATTTTAAGCTCTAATGAAATTTCTAGGTAATTTTGGATTACGAATTTCAATAGCTTCACAATCAAATGGTCTATTAAGAAAATTATAGACCCATAACTTCCTATTCAGAAAAACCCATGTAAAAAGGTTTTTCACAAGAACTTTTCTAATACCTATCTAACGTGTTTTCCTAATAATATTACTTTTTACTTTTTAAAAATATTTAAAGCTTTCACATGTCTGATAGTATTAGTATTGAAAAAAAGTAATCAAACTTTATTTACAAGAAAGACACAAGAGTGTTAAAGCGCCTAACTAGAAAAAAAAAGAAAATATTTTCAAATATTTATAGTAGGTAACAGAATGAAATTAACTAGGAAATAAAGTTTCATCAGGGGTGGTAATAAGTAGGTACCTTTTGGAGTTGAATATTTTGAAAAGTGTAACTCATTATCTCATTAAAGAGTGAATTTCTTGTTCCTGAGAGCAAAAAAGGTAAATACTTCTCAGAAAAGCTAATAACTGACGCGTGTTTTTCTCAGTTTTTCCTATCCCAAACCGTTCCATTCCGAACCAATTTTCCGTGCTGTTCCATTTCGAACCCAAGACTTCGTATGAGTAGATTATTGAAAAAAATTAATCAAACTTTATTTACAAGAAAATATTTTTAAATATTTACAGTACCTAGGTTACAGAATGAAATTAACTAGGAAATAAAGTTTCATCAGGGGCCCGGTGGGGTTAATGCCTATGGCATTCTCTACAGTAATAAGTAGGTACCTATTGAAGTTGAATATTTTGAAAAGTGTAACTCATTATCTCATTAAAGAGTCAATTTCTTGTTCCTGAGAGCAAAAAAGATAAATACTTCTCCGAAAAGCTAATAACTGACGCATGTTTTTCTCAGTTTTTCCTATCCCAAACCGTTCCATTCCGAACCAATTTTCCGTACCGTTCCATTTCGAACCCAAGACTTCGTATGAGTAATCCTTATATCATCCTGAAGACTTCAATTATATGTACTGAGGAACTTACAAACTCACTCGTCACTAGAAGTCACATGTACCGAGTTTGCATGCAAACCAACGGAACAAAGAAAATCAAACAACAACAAAAACAAACAAGATTACAAGCAAGAACAACCCGATCTCCTTAAACAGGGAGCAGACCAGTGTCTTGCTGTGGGACAGTAAATAGGGATCAGAGCAGCTTAAGAACAGTCCTTTGTTTTTTGAAGAAATTTGGCAAACATATTCCCTGGCCCTTGGCATATGAAGAACATTCCCTGATTTGGGGGCCTGTTGGGCCTTCAAATATTATGTTCTCCAAATTTTCATGAAATTTGACAAATTATACTTTTAACAATCCAGTTTTGAACCTTTGACGTGTCCAAGCAATCAAGTCACTCAATTTGGTAGAAATATACAGAGTGTTTCAAGTTAAAAGTGACCCAATTCCAGCGTATGGTCATTTACACGGTAGATAATTACACCAATTACACTAGTTAATTAATCATCTCGAGTCTGATATCAGCAGTAATTTTGTAATTTGATAACAACGTACGAATGAAGTAATTCAGGAATTTATCTGATAGGGAAAATGATATTGTTGAAACATCCATTATTATTATGGACTATCCAAGTATCCATGAACGAAGTTGGGAACTTATTGATAAAGAAAATGAAAATGTTTTGAAACACCCACTAGTTCTGTTCTTTACAGATTAATAATTCAATACAACCTACCTTCCCCAGGTATCAGGTATGCAGTAGCTGTAGCTACTGTCTTAAACTATCTATTATCTATAAGGCATGGTACACATGCCACGATTTTTCTTAAGCAGCGCGTAGAGTCTGCTATAGTCGATTGACACCCCCTTTCAGAAAAATAACCTTAAAAGTTCACAGTCACTGTCAGGAAAATAACCTTAAAAGTTCACAGTCACTGTCAGAAAAGAACCTTAAAAGTTCACAGTAACTGTCAGAAAAATAACCTTAAAAGTTCACAGTCACTGTCAGAAAAATAACCTTAAAAGTTCACAGTAACTGTCAGAAAAATAACCTTAAAAGTTCACAGTCACTGTCAGAAAAGAACTTTAAAAGTTCACAGTCACTGTCAGAAAAGAACTTTAAAAGTTCACAGTCAATGTCAGAAAAGAACTTTAAAAGTTCACAGTCACTGTCAGAAAAGAATTTTAAAAGTTCACAGTCACTGTCAGAAAAGAACTTAAAAGTTCACAGTCACTGTCAGAAAAGAACCTTAAAAGTTCACATTCACTGTCAGAAAAGAACTTTATAAGTTCACAGTCACTGTCAGAAAAGAACCTTAAAACTTCACAGTCACTGTCAGAAAAAATAACCTTAAAAGTTCACAGTCACTGTCAGAAAAGAACCTTAAATGTTCACAGTCACTGTCAGAAAAGAACTTTAAAAGTTTACAGTCACCGTCAGAAAAGAACTTTAAAAGTTGACACTAAACTTCCTTTTTCCTACCAAAATTCTTTGATCTTAAGCTACTTCATGTGGAGAAAATATTGCGACCTAGGTCTCTCAGGCGGTCTTTTTTTTTTTTTATTTCCCTGGGACTGCAAAGTACTTCCTCAGGGTCTCAGGCGGTCTGCCTCTGCCTGACCTAAGTCTGAAGCTTTTCCTGCTTTAGACAAGTTCCGGCGCGACAGTCCGAGTGTGAATGGCGGGTATTACGTATAGGTAGGTATACATATTTGCATGCTTAATTTATTCGATCAGTTTTTGTTGTCTGCCAACTCTACTGTTTGACTGTAGATCAACATGTTAAATATTGATATCGAATATCCAAATATGTAGTCACCTACCTACATTGGTTAGTAGGTAGGTATCCAATAAACGAACAAAAAAGTCAAAATACAAACAAACAACTTCATTGAGAATTTTAATTTTTTGCATAATCAAGTAGGTATTGAGTTAGGCATTTCCTTATGACGTAGTTCCTGATGTGAAATATGTATGTAGGTAGGTATCTGTTTATTGACCTAAGTTTAAGTATGTTTGTTTGTCATTATTAAATGTTAAATATTGATATCGAATATCCAAATATGTAGGTACCTACCTACGTAGTTACCTATTTGGTTAGTAGGTAGGTATCCAATAAACAATAAACGAACAAAAAAGTCAAAATACAAACAAACAACTTCATTGAGAATTTTAATTTTTCCATTGAGATTTTGCTTTTTTTTTTGCATAATCAAGTAGGTATTGAGTTAGACATTTCCTGTTGACGTAGTTCCTCATTTGAAATAGGTAGGTATCTGTTTATTGACCTAAGTTTAAATATATTTGTTTGTCATTATCTATAGGCCCTATAATCCCTATAGGATGTAGATATTATGTCAATAAATACGGATAAATCAATAACAGATGCCGCACCCCAAGAAATGCTAGCTATACCTAAGTGTCAATACTGATGTCACTGGGAAAACTTCATTTAAGTTCGTTCTAGGAACGGCTGGCTTAGGTACTCCTATCTCCTATCCTACCCTCCTCTTCGATTTCAGAACGATAAGACCTCAATTTTTCTACGCACCCCAAGAAATGCTAGCTATACCTAAGTGTCAATACTGATGTCACTGGGAAAACTTCATTTAAGTTCGTTCTAGGAACGGCTGGTTTACTCCTATCTCCTATCCTACCCTCCTCTTCGATTTCAGAACGATAAGACCTCAAATTTTCTGGAAAAAAAACTTCTTATAAAGAGTTCTCTATCAAACCTCCTTAAAGAAGTAATTTTCAGTTCAACCCTGTATCTCTACTGCTTTCCATAAATAGGTAACTAATTTCCAATAGATTACTGTCAGGGCTCGTGTGTTCTAGAAAATTGTTCTAGTTTTGTCCCGCTAATACAAAATAGCAATCGATATTGATAATAATAGGATTAGACTTTTTTAAGAGGTTTGACAGAGGGAGCTGTAACTGCTAAGGTCTTATCGTCCCGAAATCGAAGAAGGAAGTCAGGATAAGAGAAAGCCAGGCGTTCCGAGGACAAACATCACATCAGGATAAAATCCGGCCCGGGCGGGAATCGAACCCACGGCCTGGATTAGATTAATAGGAACTTTGTGACACATGTGTTGTTTGTGAAAGTTGCCCCTGAAGTGAACTGGTTCGTAGAATGGTGAATTTAAAAGAAACGAGAAAAAACTAAGCCATTTCACAGTGCTTAAGTGATGATGTAAGATTAAAAAAAAAAAAGTTTGACGGATTGAACTCTAACTGCTAAGGTCTTATCGTTCCGAAAAAGATTAAAAGAAACGAGAAAAAACTAAGCCATTTCACAGTGCTTAAGTGATGATGTAAGATTAAAAAAAAAAAAGTTTGACGGATTGAACTGTAACTGCTAAGGTCTTATCGTTCCGAAAAAGCAGAAAGAAGGAAGATAAGAAAGGAAAAAGCCAGACGTTCCAAGAGTGAACCTTATCCGTTCAGTGTAAAATCCGCCCCGGGCGGCAATCGAACCCGCAACTTAGCGCTTACAAAGCACGAGCTACCAACCAAGCTAACTAGGCTGGCTATTTCATAGATCATAGGCTTTTAAGAGTTTCAAATTTCAAGCCAATTTTTGTGCCCCAAAAACATCCCACTATGTCAGTGTTACACTCGTAGTTCAAGTTGTTTACATGAAGTTTTGCGCAAATTACTGTTCAGTGTAACGTTTTTCTGAATAGGAAGTTATGGGTCTATAATTTTCTTAATAGACCATTTGATTGTGAAGCTATTGAAATTCGTAATCCAAAATTACTTAGAAATTTCATTAGAGCTTAAAATATTTATGGAGAATTAAAAGTTAATAATATTTTTACATTAAACATTAGGTACCTATTTTCCTCTAGGTCAGCGATTTCCAACTAGCGGCCCGCGGGCCACATGAGGCCCGCCAGACCATTTTTGTGGCCCGCGAAGCTTTTTGGTGGGCCCCCTCGTTGCTCTTTTATTACGGGGGGTGGGCTCCGAAAATGGAGCATCTACCCCCCATCCCCTGCTGGTGTAGCAAAATAAATACATTTCGCACATTTGCTTCATTTTAAAATCTCGGATACGGGCCTGCTCCCCTGTGTTTGTGCCCCGCGAAGTACCGGCCAATGTAGCATGTGGCCCGCTTTTACATTAAACATTACCTATTTATTATCTAAATGTTCTATGTCCACCAGTAACTTCATAATATGCTGAGTGGACAGCCATTTGTTCACCTTTTCTGATGAATTAACGTCACTTATTTAGAAATTATTTAGACTCATTGGGAAAACACACTGAATAGGTAGAAGTTAGAGAATTCTTGTGAAAAGCTTTTAGATCGATGGGTAGACATTAGAAAATTCTTGTGAAAAACCTTCTTTTTACTTGGGTTTTTCTGATTAGGAAGTAATGGATGTATGATTTTCTTAATAGACCACTTGAGTGTGGCGTTATTGACATGATCAAGTCCAATTTTACAAGTACATAAATATAAGTAGTACATACTCTATTTAGACTGTTCCCTCAGAACAAGTTGTTCCATTATACTAACAGTTTAAGTCATTTCACTAACCATAAAGCAGTCCATAACAAATTATGGTTTTCTAGGGATAGAAACTTTTTGATCCTATTAGCTGGCAGAACAAACAAGGTGTATGTTTTCTATTCTATTCTATTCTGATCAATTCAATTCTATTTTATTCTTCTTCTTTTTCTTCTCCTTTTCCCGTGTTTAGACGGAGTCAGCGTCTTTCGTCAGCCTCAATCAGCCCTAGGGTGATCGCTTTTGGGCTGACATTTGGTTTTGGCTACAACATTTTACGAGTGGATGCCCTTCGCACTCAACCTTTGCTTATTCTTTAATCAGGGAAATTTAAGGCTCGTATACTTCCTGATTAAAGTCCCCCAGCCAGACTAGGCTGGTCTACTCCCTGTTTAATGTCCCGCAGCCAGACCATATTCTATTCTATTCAGTTCTATTCTATTCTAGATACACTTGCGTAGCAATGTGTCATCTCATCATCTCAATCATACCCGATGAAACAAACAGGTAGACAAATAATTGTTTGTTAGGAATGCCACAGGTATATTTACTTATGTAAGATAATAGGTACTGGGTATACTATGTAATATAGGTAATGGCCGCTGTGTACCTAATATAGGTAATAGGTACAGGTACCTAATAGGTAGGTACAAGGTACCCATTAGGGAATGTCCATTCATAGGAACTTCGTGTCTATTTATCTGCTAGCACATTTCATAGCAACTTCATGCCTACGTACCTACCACCTAACCCTCGTGTCTGTATCCAACTCAATGTTAAAACAAATTACAAACAAACAGAGATCTCAAGTTAAGTAAAACCATGTAATTAAAGTTGACTTCCGAGCAGACGCCCTCAAAAGCGTTTGTTTCCCTACAACTCCCGAAAGGTTAGTCCAATTTGGATGAATCAACAGGTGCTGCGAACCCCAAGAAACCCCAGAATTTATATCTAGAAAAATTCAAACCCAAATGAAAGCCCAAAAGGAAAGGAAATTGCTGAGATAATTTTGTGCTTAATGGGGCCTTTGGGAGCCCCGTAAGGGCCACTCTTCCTGGATGTGATCTATAGTTCACTGACCGATTGATTTGGATCATCATCAGGTGGGTATGTCAATATTTCACGAAAACACTAACGAAAAACACGTAAATCGGTAACATTTAACACTAAAACACGAAATGCGCATCGTGTAATATACTGTAAGTAAAACATGGTATCTTAAGGCTAAATATTGAGAAATCACATTGACTGATCTCAGGTACCATAAGCTTTGTACAAAACAATACACCCAGTTTATTGAGTTCGGACAATAGTGCCTCATCAGTGCGATATCTCTCTATTATATTAGCCGAAACCTGGTAGGTACCTATCTACCTGTAGATGTCTATTATTAGATCTCTATTATTAGTGGAAACCTCAACCTGGCACCCAGCCACCCATAGATCGGTTCAGTGCCATCCTAATGCGATCTGTTTGACTCATATTAGTCATACAAATCAATCAGATAAGAATAGAAATAGAGACAGCGGAGGTTCCCAAAAACTTTTTACATAGGAATCGACCATTTATTTATAATTTTTACCCATGTGCAACTGTTCCATTAGTTGATCCCAAAGTGTTTTCAATTAGAGATAATAATGGATTAACTAGGTATACTCTTCAAAATTTCAAATGTTATCCGTCAGTACCAAATATCTTATCTAGGTTCATAAATACTGTCAGTCTAGTTAGCTTGGAGGCTAGCGCATCTGCTTTTAAAGTGCTGGTCGCGGGTTCGGTTCCCGCCCCCGACGGATTTTATCCTGAACGGATAAAATTCACTAACTGACTGGTTCTTTTTTTACAACTCACTATGTACGTATGTAGTTCACTATAATTTGACTCACTGACTGATTAGTTCCTTACCTACCCCTTTGTCTTGTGCTTTTTCTTCTTCTCCTTCCTTGCCATGATTCTTTCTCTATTTTTCGCTTTTTCTTTTCTTCTACAAGGACTATAATTTGACTCACTGACTGATTAGTTCCTTACCTACCCCTTTGTCTTGTGCTTTTTCTTCTTCTCCTTCCTTGCCATGATTCTTCTTCTATTTTTCGCTTTTTCTTTTCTTCTACAAGGAACAATATTAATGCTAATTCCTCTCTTGATTATTTCAGGGTGGTCTGAGATCTGCGATCACTGCGGATGTGGTGCAGTGTATTGTCATGCTGGGATGTAGTTGTATTATGATTCTACAAGGCATGTACGAGGCTGAGGGACCTCTCAAGATTTTCAAAATCAACCGCAGACGAGGCCGACTGGACTTTTTCAAGTAAGAAATAAATCTTAAGCGCGCTAGGTCGCGGGTTCGATTTCCGCCCGCGGCGTATTTTATCCTAAACAGATAAGGTTCGTTCTCGGAACGGCTGGCTTTCTCCTGTCCTGTCTTCCTTCTCTCTTCGCTTTCGGGACAATGAGACTTCTATTCTCGAACGAAGGGGAATCATAAAAATACATATTAGACACCCAAAATAGCTAATTGCTTGCTTTCCTTATTTTATATTTGACTAGGGTTCTTAGGGATTTTCCGAGACCGACTCGAGTTTTGCCTATCGTAGGCTTTTACAAGATGACTTTCGGAAAATCCCTAAGAATCCGAGTCATATAAAATAAGGTAGGTAATTAATTACCTCCATCTGTCAATTAATTACCTCGATTACAATCTCTCTTTCAAGCCTCTTGTAAGTAATCCAATTTTGGTTTCAGCTGGGACTTGGACCCTACAGTTCGAGTGACTACTACCTCAGCTCTGATAGGACAGCTGTTCATGTCCGTATCTCTGTATGGATGTCAGCAGAACTTTGTACAGCGCTACTGTAGCATGGGCTCGTTCAAGCGAATATCACAGTAAGTAGAATAGAGACGTATTTTATTATGCTTTTTTTTTTTTTTTTTTTTTTTTTTTCCAACAAGGGAAAAAAAATTTTTAAATTTAA